>NW_025788529.1:0-10602 GCF_021130785.1 Homalodisca vitripennis
ATTACCGCGCTTGGCAATCACACTAGTACACAGATGTGCGCCGGCACCGGGCCAGGTTCTCTTCTTTTCTCTCGCCATCAGTATTCATATTCATAGTCTTATTGCAATTTTTGGTTTTTAATCACTTTCTCTATAGTTTTGTTATTCTATAGTTTTTGTTATTTATTCGTTTGTTATTCATTGGCTCTGTTATTTTTTGCTTTGTTATGGTTATTATTAAGGTCCGGTTGTTTTTGGTGTGTTCTGTTATCTTTGTTAACTGATTTGTAGTACTTTTTTAGTCACCGTATTTTTAGCATTTGTAGCATGAGTTGGCAGATAATCTTCATTGAGTAAAGTACTTAAGTATTCAATGTCAGATTTAGTTGTAAGGCATTTCATTGACAGTTAAGTATCTTGTAGACTTAGCCTTTTGTTATATCCAATTGTTTGTTTACTCGTTAAGTTTTTTTCTGTTTTTTTTTTCTTCTTTTTAACATGTGCCATTAACTTGTTGTAAGGGAAGTGTAATTTGGTGTATTGCCGTTGGAATGTAGATAGTTAAATTGTGAGTTCAACATTTTAAAAATGAGATATAAAAACTAGCTATAAAATATTTTTCTTCAAGTTCTAATATAATCCCAAATTATTGTTCATATCAATTCACAGACCACAATACTTGGTGCTATTTTAGTTAAAATGACCAGATGTCTGCATATTTAGCTGATAAGTTATTTACTCGCTCCCTACTATTATTCTGTCACAAGGACCAGGAATACCTTGGACGATTAAGGAGAAACTAGGTAAGGTTAAAATTCACCTAACACGTGCTCCAGGTCCGCACCAATCATTGTGATCTTCTGATTCAGCCTGGCCGTTCCAACGCCCTGTGCTCCTCTAGCAGCCTTCTTTGTTTGCAAATCACTCCATATACACAAGGACGGAATATTTGTGACAGACAGTTTCGTTAAGCACTTGTAATCTGGAGTTTCTCTCAACTGCATTAATCTGGGGCCTATAGGGCTATTTGAAGATTCCTCCCTGACAACACTCTATTGGGGGAGACCTGATCTGCGGTGTAGTTTGACAAGGGATTAAATTGCTTACGGTCCTATTTTTTTGTATACCGTTATCACAGTTTTTGGCGATGTTTGTTTTTCATTGGTGTGTGTTGAGGTTTTATTGACATCCGGCTTTTGTCTAGATTCGTCTATCGCCGAGTGCAAGTTATTTGTGAGTAACTCGTAAATGTAACTCAGTAACTAACCAATCTGAACGTGCTGGCCGCATCAGACGATACACTCGTCAGCGTTGTCATCTTACGCGCCAGGCTATGTGGCGCAGTAACCAACTGACGCGCGCCCGCAGGAATTAGTCCCGCTTGTGGACTAACAACCCTAGCCACTGCGAAGGTTTACTGTTGCGCTTTCTTTTCAATTTTCTTGACTGCAACATTCGTGACCTGAAAGTCTTGCGAGTTTGTGGTTTTACTTCATTGGTAGGCAAGAGGTTCCTTTTGTGATGGCTGAGGTGAAGTGGACTACTGCTCACGTATGTAATAAATTGGTTGAAAAGCGATAGTCAAAAGTGTGCTATGTGAGTGTCTTTTTGTCACACCTGGCAATCATCATTGAATGTGTGGATAATTTCTGATGAAGATTATGAGCTGATGCGTAGAATTAGGTTTTTTTTGGGTAATCCAAATGGGTTTGCAATGTTTTTGCAAACTCTCGTATGAAATTAGTGAGGGAGGAAACCTTGTAAACCTGGTTAATCTTATCCAATTTAACTCAGGCTTTCTGACAAACTCTTTGCGACTGGTGCAAAATTTGGTTGGTGATAGCAACCTAGTAATGGAATTTGTTATTTAATTCAAAACATAGTCAGAATGTATAAAATAAGAAATCAACGGCCAAAAATTAATCAGATGGTATCTCGATCGAAGTGTATGGACGTAGGTTAGAGCCACATACTTTTAACTATCGAGTTCGGAAAAACTTAGACTGTGACGAAACATAGTTATCCAGGATGAAGAACAGAAAAGGATACTTATGCTGAAAAAAAGTGGTGGAGGGAAGAGGTCAAGATTCTGACAGTGACGGCTGGAATCGTGTAGGAATAAAAGAAGCCAATTCTGAAATAGACATAACTTCAAACCAAAATCAATAGTGAATTGAGTTCCAATATTAAAAAAGAGTGGGTTAAAAATTGCTGTGAGGACCAAAACCACCGTATAATTTTTTATCTAGGTGTTCTTTCGGATACTACTACAAATGAAAAATTGAAAACTTATATGAAGTAGAACGGTGTTGGTGATATTCAAGCGGTGTGAGAAAACTTCAATCTAGGTATTCGGTCTATTCAAGTTTTTAAAGTGAGAGTTGCTGAAAATCACCCCTTGATACTGTTCTAAACCGCTGATTTATGGCCCAAGGGTGCTTTTTTGTCTATGGAATAATATACTGCCACGTTCAAGCATAGGGCTGGGTCGGGGTACTGGGGGATGGTGGACAGTTTGTAAGGTCTCAAACTTTTTTAGGGACAAAACAAAGTTGGTCAAATTCCGCCCGAAAATAAACACTCGATACTGGCACTAGTAGTAGGTCCTGCATGGAAAAACTTTTAGGTTATGCTACAGTTAATGTGAAAAGTTTTAGGGATATAAACAACTGTTGCTTGATGTTGCTTTGTGATAGCAATGAACTTGATATATTGTGTGTGTAGTTGAACATTGAATGTCCTGGGATGAACTGTTGTAATTATTCCAGTCTTTCTGTTATGGACTTGTCCATGCTTCACTTTTGTCGCACAAAACTCCTAGGGGTGGTCTGCCAGCGGTATGTGTTAAAAATTCTCCATAAAATGTACGCCACTGGACCTTGAACGCTTCAGTGAAGTGCAAGAAAGACCGAATTTGCTGGTACTATTGTTATATGAAGGTCTCAGCTCGTGGTTTTAGCCATGCATCGTTCACCCCTTGGACAGGTTTTGCAAGATTCCTCTACTTGCTTGAGTTGTGTCTTGGAATCTTTGGTCACACTGGGACTCTCAGTTGTCTATTGGGTGTGACCACATCATTAATTTATGTCTTAACTCGGATGGATGCTCAAGACTTTTTAAATTCTACTACGTAGTTTTAATTTTTATAGTAGTGTTTCCCAGCCTACACGAAGGTGCTGCTACCCTGAACTCATTTTTAACTAATATTGATAAGTGGAACTATGAGGTATTGATAAGTGGAATCTCAGATCGCTGACCATAAACATGTTTTTTCAGGCCTCAAGCCATTGGATGGCCACAGGTCATTAGATTCAGCAAGCGGTCCGTCGATTAAGACTGTAACGCATTATATATATTTCAATGATACCAAATTTCCCAGTGGTTTGTGGAAAACCGTTCGCAGTCCAGGTCTGTTCCTGGCATGAAAATTGGCTCTATGCTTTCCTGCAGAAGCTGCATTTTACAAATTTTTTTTTTCTTTAGCTTTAAGACGACATTTTATACTTGTTTTCATGATGAAGCTGAAAAATACGTTAGTCACTACGTGAGCACAAAAATGGAAAAATGCATTTGGCCCGTTCTGCATACTGGTACACACAGGTATTTAGCTGACTTACGTAGTCTTATTGGCATAGTGTGTTGATATGCCTAAGAGTAGGTCCTATCTGAAACCTTGGGTGCAAAATCGGAGTTCGGTATACCGTGCTAAGTTTATGGAGGCCAAAATAGGCTGCCGTGGGAAGCTTTATTGCACCACAGTCTCAAATAATTTCCTTGCAAGGCAGCCTGGGAATATATAATATAGGAGTAAGCACCGACGGTGTATGGGCCCTTACACCAATTTTGCCACAGCAGAAGTCTTCAAAGCATATTTTCTTATACTCTGCCAAGGATCTTGTTAACTCGAGTAATTTGTCATCTGGTAACTTTCCCTAGTAAGAATGGGGGACAGATATTCTAACTTCACGGTCCCTGTGGGTGCCTTTTTAATTTTGCGTGGGGAAAGCTAGTTACCGTGGAAGAAGTAATAAAAGTTAGTGCATTGGTTTTAAGAGTTCCAAGAGTCTAAAGAAATTTTATGGCCATGTCTGTGGATGTGTTAAGAAAGGGTTATTTATAGTATTTGCTCATGTTCTAACTGACTTAAATTAAAATTTGTGACTGTCCGAAGGGGTTTTCCACTGAGGTTTTGAAGGCATCGAGGAATGTCCCCGGGTCTACAAGTAGGATCCACAATACGAGGTATCGAGCATTCAGACCTATATCTCTAATACCTTTGTTTGCATATGTCATTGAATCTGTCATACTGGAGCATCTGCTGACAATTTTTTTGAGGCACATCACCTCTTGGGTACCAGCACAGTTTGGCTTAGAAGGCATAGATCTACTGGTTTCGTAGCTGTGGGGAATCACATCTTCAGGGCCATTCTTAATTATTTTGAAGCAAAAAGGTTCAACTGCTGTACTGTTTATGCGGGACTTTTCACGTGCCTTCGATTGGCGGTTGTCGCCACAAAGATCCTCTTAGAAGAAACTGGGAAAAGGTTACGGTGTTTGTACGGGGTTGCGCCCTTGAAATCTTGACAATCTTACTTACATTCCAAAGGATCAGCAGTGCTGTAACCTGGGCATGGGTTTCTACCTCAAACCCCTTGGTTGTTGAGCATGGAGTGCACTCAAGGGCTTAATTTCTGGGGACATTTTTGTTTATCATTTTCATTAATGATATTTATTATCAATGTATCGGGTAATATTATGCTGTATGCCGATGACTCAACCTTGTTTGCAACTCATATGGACTCTACAACCGCAAGAAAGAAGAAACACTTGTTAAGAAACTCTTTTACTTCATATTGGTTCAGTTAGAACAGTTGGTGCCTAAACCAGGACAAGGGGACTCAGGCGATTACTTTTAGCTTGTGCAACATATGGTGTTAATGTGGTGGGAGTGAATTTGCTTGGCTTTAATCTTGATTAGAAGCTTGTCTGGAATAAGCTTCATTGTTGATGTCTTGTGTAGTATGCTAAGTAGGGTTTTCTTTTTGCTTCGAAATCTTAAAGAAGTCATTTGCCTCCTTTGAGTTTGTTTTATTAGCTAACTTTGCCCTTTTCCCAACTCCCACATTGTTTTATAGTATCAGGCTTTGGGGACACTATGACCAGTGTTAATTAGAGTACTTCAGTTAATGTAAAAAAAGCCTCTTAGGGAACTAAGTGGGGCACAGTTGCTAGAACACTGTAGCCCACTCGTTTTCTCAACACCAAAATTATGACAGTGTACAATGTATATATATATACCAAATTGTCTTTTAGCAATTAAGCATAAAGAAGGATGACTACATCTCTAATGCAGGTGTACATAGGTATGAAACAATGAAATCGCCTTGATGTCCATGTTAATAGATTCTAGGATAAACAAGATCCTCAAATTGTTTCCCTATTATAGCCACATAAAATGTTAACCTTCCATACCCCTTATCAGTTAGACAGCTACCGGTACAGAAGTTTGTGGCTGTCCGTTAAAATCCTGGTTGTCAGATATCCCTTTCTACAGCTTAACTGAATAGTTTGAATCATGACCATTCCCTTCTGCTTGGCTATTTAAATTAATAATTTTTTTAAATTCTGCATGTTGTTAAGTGTTATAATATGTATATTGCATGACTCAAGATCTCTTTAGATTGATGTATGTACTTGAATTAATGGGTTTAAATAACGGTTCTGTTGTCAAATCATGACTGTTTTCGTATTCTTCGATGTAGTTACTTTCACAAAATGTATGCATAATTTTTAGTTTTAATATTCACATTTACGCATAGTTATAGTTATGGTTTGTATTAGTGCAGGGCCTGTTTATGTATTAAATTAATCAATTAGTGCATTGGACACTGAAGTAATGCACACTGTTTGTAAACTATTAGTCAAAAACTTTATTTTCTCTACATGTAGTATTTTTTTTATGTTGGTTAGTGTTTAATTTCTATTAACCTGCATAAATGCTTAGTTTTATTATTATTTTTAGTACCATGGACATGATAGGGACATTTATTGGTGCACGGTCTCTAATTATTGCACGGCAACTAAGTTTTTGTAGTGAAATGTTTGTTTTCACTAGCTGACAATTATTTATCGTATATTATTTAATACAGATTAGTAGATCGGAATGAAATAAATCATTAGAATCTATAAGCTATACATTGTTTCTTGCCCAATGTAGTTAGCTAGATAAAGTATGATCTGGTTCCATCTCTATATTTATTTAATCAACATTATAAAATTCTTCAGTTATATGATCAATGTAATAAAGTTAGTTTAGACCTCAAATTCCCATTTTCCTTTCTGTTACTACCATGCATATTACAAAGTTTATATTAAAGTTAATCTTATATCCTGTATTTTTGATTGTCTCTTCCTGCACGTTAACCAGTTGCGTCAGTGTGGTGTGCAATCCGCTCATCATTGCTTGTCAGACCTAATGTAATGAAAGTGGTGCAATCTAGGTGAAAAGGGTATTCTCATAAAATTATAAGGTTCATCAAGGTTCAGGTGTCACTTGTTTGCTACTAAGAGGATGGTGAATTGGACGCTAAACTCAAACTTTCGCATTGAAATCTACCCTTCCCACAGTAGCTGTGTTATGTGTACTTATTCCTGCTTAGCAAGTTTATACATCTTGTGTGGACTCACCAAATATAGATAGCGTTCTGTATAGCGTTTATGTAGTTTTAACTTCACTAACCTATCCAACAAAACCTAGCTCGTTGACAAGTTTATTTATAGATTGCGTCAAAATTGCGTCCCCGTTTTTGCTTTATTTGATGGTTTTTCATGGCTTAATTACTTTATTACTTGACAGAAATTTTCCTTTTGTTTATCCGGAAACATTTTTTTTGATGGAGTTACAGTCAGACAAACGAAACAGCAAGATCTGAAATTGTGAGGTAAGTCGAGTTTACCTCTTGGTTTATATTAAAACTCTACTGTTGGAGACTCCTTTTGTAGTAATTTACGCAATGATGTACCTATATGACGAATTTTTTGCTGTTCATTTCACAGTGGACCTTTTTTGATTTCCATACAGCTCTTTACCATATTTTATCAAAAATGCATAATGAGTCGGCCTAGTCTCCTTCACATTAAAATGTTATTTAGTACACCTTATAGTTATGGAACTTATTAAGATGTTTTAATTTTCATCATTCAAAAATTATTGCCACCAATAAAATTTAATAATAACCTATTCAAAACATCATAAATGTAATTTGTTCTGAGTAAAAACAAAAAAAACAATGCCAGATGGTTTTGTATGCCCTTACAATTTATTTTATGTTATCACACTTCTACACTGGTATTGTAGAAAATTATGTATTAAGATATGTCTTATACTCGAAAAATGTTCTGACATTTTTATACCTTTCCATTTGATCCGTCAATGGGTATAAGCAAAAGCAGATGGTAATCATTTAATTGTGGGTGGGATAGGTAGGTCTTGGTATACTGCGAAGGATATGACTGTTGCGACCGACTGTGTGTTGCTCCCTTACTATTAAAGTGTGTTGTTAAGCCATTTACGTTATAGATTGTACTGAACCTTACCCACTGTGACGCTCATGAAGTCTTAAAAAAGACCTAGACTCTCCTTATTTTAACTCAGATATATTACCGGCCCATCCCTCCTTATGAGAACATGACGTAGAGGAATACTCGCTACTCCCATTTCATACTAAATATCCTATCACCAAGAGAGCAAGTGCCAAAGATACTATTGGGTCCAAGTTAACGAAGTACAATGAAGATTTTTCTTAGATTCATTATTCTAAAAAAAGAACATTCATTCTTTCAAGAAGTGGAAAAGTTTCTTCTAGAATTTGCTATATACGTCGTTTTAAACCAAATAATGTTAAGTAATAAAATCATGATCTGTATAAGTTTTGTTATAAGTAATCGTTTTGGCACTATTTTATAAATTAAAAAACAGATTATAACTTGTCTAGTTTGAGAGCAGAACAAAAAAAGTGTAAATAAGTTGAATCGGCCGAAACCTGCAAAACTTCATGAAGACAATTTTATACGTGTTTGCGTTAGTTTTGGCCAAATAAGCGTACTTTTAGGATATTTATAAAATTACATAATATAATATTATTAAAATGTTTCATTAAAACAGCTCAAAATTAAACACTAACCACTGCTTGTACCTGTAAGTAAGGCATTTGTGTTGGGACATTGTGGTGAAAATTATGTGGTTCCTAAGACAGTAAGTACATGTCCTACATGACCTGAACTCACATGTTGTTCAGTTAACCTTACTAGGATTGCACGAAACAGGCTTTCTGTAATATAACTTGCGCTTGGGTGTAACAGTTGCTCCAACAAACAGCATATGTTTATTGTAACCACTTGTACGATTGTATTGTTGTAACTAGGGTAGCTTTTACCAGTTGCGTGTTACTACTATCTAGAGGTAATTCTTTACACTGCAGTAGGCAGAAATACTACCCTTTAATTTCTGTAATCTTAATGGCGTTAAGAAAATAATTGCAGTAAGTCACCAAACAGTATAGCGTGATTAGTGGTTCTGTAATGATGAAATGTAACTAGCTTGTTATTCTGTTTTACCTTTAATCGTTTAGCTGAAGCAGATACCTGACTTTTTATGCATTTATTTATTATTTAACTTTACAAGGACAAATTTCAAAAATTTCAATCCTTAATAATCCTTAAAAAATAAACATAACTCCATAAAAATCCACCTTCAATAATGGCGCCAAAGACTGCAAATTTGCTGTTGACATCAATATTTTTACCACGGCTTGCCTTCATTCCTGCCGGATCTAATAAACGTTATACTGTACTCTACGTTCTCAGGCTTATGTGTGTGATGTTGATTTTAACATATAATTTAAATAAGGTTTTCGGTTTTGAAATACCAACCTAATAGATGGTAACCCACAGTTCAGATTCAAAAAACATAATTTTGGAGCTATTATTCTGTAAGGGGGGTCGGTCCTATCCAAAAAATGAATCTTTTTTTTAAATTTTCGTGTTTTAATTTTTTATTATTTTATGACTAATTCCTGACATTTTAATGCAAAAACTATTTAAAATCCGATGATGGGTTACTATTTTTATTTTTATTTTGAAAATATAATATACTACATGACCAAACAATTTAGTTGTTTTCCATTGCAACTGAAGTATTTGTTATGAGTAACACAGTTCTTCCAAATACTTATGATCTAGATTTATGGGTTGGTGACCACCTGCCTTGTCTACTAACAAAAAATACAGCTGTTTCTATAACTGTCTTTCAGTTACAATTAAACCAATTTTGTGTTTGTAAACAAAACAAGTTCTGTTTGGTGGATTGTAGTTACTGTTATTTTATTTGTAGAACGCATTTGAGTCTAAAATGCCTAGAAGTAATAGAATTTTATTTAAAGAAGAGAAAAAGTGAGTTTTACAAATACAGAATGTAGTTGTAGAGTGTGGAAAGCAGTGGTAGTGGTGTTGTTTTTGAAGAAACTGTGGAAGATAGGTTAGTTGAGAGGTGAAAACTGATCCTAGTCCTACGCCGAATAATGTGGGGACACAGATGATGTTGTTAGTGCTTCAAAAGTGAAACTAGGTAAATCATCAGTTCATAAATTATAAAAACATAACTGATAAGGAGCCTAATTTTGCCAAAATTGGTATTGTTGTGATTTAAAAAAATATTTATAAATGTAATTTTTCACAATAGAAGTATGCAAACAGTGTCATCCAAACCGATTCGATTTTAAAATCAAGTATCGTGTAGGCCTTTTTTTTTATCGGGGAACCTTTTCATGTTGCAATGAAAAGACACTGGCCTCTTATGAAAACTCCTTTAGTCTTGCAAAATAGACCGAATGATGATACAAAATTATATGACATAAATGTAAGATTGGTGTATGGCTTTGCGTCACGAGTGGCAGGGAGGGCAGACGGCTGCCGCTATACCACTATGTGGCGTACTAAATCTGCCCTCTCCTCCATCACGGTTTATGAATTACACTCAACTGTTAGGGTCTGTGACTGAAGATTGTTTGTTTTTAAGATTAAGAAGGAGGAAGCAGTAGAAGAATCAGTGATTATATATGTAAGGTAGGCAGGGATTTGGACAGTTTAGCCATAGACGGGACTTGGCAAAAAAAGCGAGGCCAATACATCCACAAAATGGTATAATCACTGCAACATCTGTGGGATACCGGTAGGATGCAGAGATGTTATCTAAGTTATTGTCGTTGTAAAGACAAATTAATTTGGGGACTCAATTAGTGATATGTGCAGTGCAAAACTTTCCTGGGAGTAAGCGCAGGCATGGAATTTGTCGGAGCTCGTGCGATTTTCCATCGGTCCCTACCCACTTTTCAATGTTCGCTACGTTGAATACTTAGGTGTTGGGGATTCGAAAGGGGTTTTTTAGTGTTGTTGGAGGAAAGCAAAGCCCTATTTGGTGATGAGTGCATGGTGGAAAAAAAACTAGAATGCATTGGGCATGTGGCAGAAGCGCATGGGGGACTCGCCTAAAGAATTTAAAATTTTAAAGAGGAAAAAAACAAACAAAACGATGGAAAAACATAGGCGGGTCGGAAACAGAAAATG
>NW_025788530.1:0-11611 GCF_021130785.1 Homalodisca vitripennis
GAGCGCTCCAAGAGTGTGTTCCAGTGCTTCATTAGATATCATGTACTGCAATTCAGAGCGAGTGCGTGTGGTTTAGTTAATGATGGATCAACTATAACCTTCAAACAAAGAATGGATCAACTAGTTCTAATAATTTTAATCGAGTGAATGATGTTTTTCTGAATGTTTTATCAGACACGTTCAAAGTCTGTGTTCATTTTTAATTGAACAGAATATTTTAAAACATTTAGTGTGTTCATTGAGTTGGCATATATTGTTTTTAAACTAGAGATTTTGATGTTCCGTTTTGATAGGAAGTTTTGTAAAAATAGTATAAAAACACTTAGCCATGGTGACCATTTAGTTAGGTACCTGGTAGAATGCCTTTTGAAGGCTAAATACCCGTACCCACATACCAGGCTCCACTACATTTTTTGTTATAATAATTCTTAAAGGTTGGCAAAAATGGAAATAGTAAATCTTAGTAAACATTGTCCACAAGCTTTCTATGTACAATTTGTGGTATAACTCAACAAATGTTAGGCGTTACAATCTATGCATTTACAACACATTCCACCACTGCCATGATTGTGACACATAAAGTTGCACATACGCTGTTACAACTACATAAAATGTCTTACATAATGTATCTTCATGTTCAGCATCAGGGGGCAAGTGTTTACAGGAGAATCCACATCTGTTCGGGGCAAATACAAACTCTACAAAATCTAATGGGTTTTTCAAGGAGTTTCTCGAGATAATAACCACACTTTGTGTTTTTACATTGCAATTTAAGATAACTTTAAGAGACAATTGCCTGGCAAAAGAAACGAGAGAGAGCGCACACCACTTCACACTGAGTTACATTTTGGAATAGACTGCCTTTACCGAGACTCACCACACAAGGGGTTACATTTTAGAAGACAGCTGGCCCGGGCCAATGAAACTAGGGGCGCCCTGCTGACTGATCAGGCTATGTCCAGGTGATATTAAATTGTCTTGGCCAATGGGGAGTAACCTCCCTGATTTATGTCCATCCTCTTATAGCTCGCCAATGCAGCTAACTCATTGGGTTATTAGTTATATAGATCGAGATAATTACAAAATAAGAACCAAAATTAATCAAAACAAATAAAATAAGTATGTTTTATATCTTAGAGTTGTAAGTAGATATACATCCAGCTCCTTGAAGTCTTTATATAGGAGTACAAACAAAACAAAACCCAAACACACCTAAGAGCTACTCGAAGTAAAAACACTTAGAGAAAGGAGTCCACCAGAGTAGAAGCTTAGTTGAGAGAAAGTGAAAATACCGTGACTGTAGATCTGGCAAGGGCTCCACCAACCCTGAGTCACGTGACTGTTCACTAGCACACTGGTCACTACCACAGGGGATGACTTTGGTGACTCGGGCCTAGAGGGTGAAGAGTGAGTTTGGGTGTCGTCTACCTCGCGAGTAGCACTGCAAGACACGAGAGTAACGCACTGTGTTCGAAGTAAGTTTTCCTTCGTGTTTGTGCTACATGGTTTCGCCACGTAAGTCTTGGAGGCTGTAAGGGGGAGTTAATGTAACCAAGAAAGGGTTACAGTAGAGGCATCACAACAGGGACCATAGAGTCCCAATGGTAAAACGTTACCCTACCTTACTATTGGCTAAGTGATTAGCAGCATATAGTTCCAGTCTTGGCAAACGTAACATGGCCTTAACGAGGGACAACACCAAGTTTTTGATATAATGTTATGCTAACATGCACTTCACCTTCACACTCAGTTCCAGACGCAACATCAGAAACACTGTGTAGTTCATATTCATAGTTTATAGGGTCAAACTTGTAGAGCGCCCAAGGGGAATTGAGATAGGAAATACTTTTAAGTCCTGACCATAAAAGAATTCCGCTTTTTGGGCAAGTTTCAGTACGGGGAGGGGTTCATTCCCAATCCACTACCAGAGGTCCAGAGGCGAACTATCCTTTAAAAATCATTTAGTGGATCAATATGCAGGGGGGGGGAGGAGAGGAAAAGCAACAGGGATCATAGAGAATAAAAACACTATAAAACATAAAATGTATCTATAACAATGAAATTTATATTTTTATACTATAAGAGAAACAGAGTTTTAAAGCATATTATACAAATGATGGGTTTGAAACTGACATTTGTGTTGAAGGATAAATAATCTTATATTGTTTGAAAGTATGTTTCTTAAATTTGGATTTTATTTTTGAAATTTTTGGACATAAAGGTACTAACATAATATGGGGACATTTTTGCTTAATGAGTTTTGTTAATTATGTACATAGGCTATTATTTATTTCTTTACTGAAATAAATGTATTTACTTTAAAGTATAACTGTGTATTATAAATTGCGTTTTATGTGCAACTATTTAGAAAAAAATTAAAACTACATGGATATAATAATTAGGGTTTAGAGGTTGGTATTAGCAAAGGTGGACCCATAACGGTGGTGTGTGTTGAGAAGTATACAGGGTGGTTGTATGTTTAAAATTTTTGCCATGTACATTGTTATTTAGAAGATTTTAAAATTTGTACTTTATTACAATTTAATTTACATGTATAATTCAATAGTTCAATAGAACAGTTTCAATCTAAAGCCAAATGGATTCTATGTAGCATTGTTAAGTAGCAAGATTCCGGTTTTGAATAGTTGCCTGAGTAAGACAAATGATTGTATTGTATGTTGATAAATTTATTTTTTGGTGTGTCTTACATTTTATTCCACATCAGTAACATTGTGTACATGAATGCATTTAATTTTTGTTCGTAGTCTCTATTTCACTTTAAGTCGTATTATCTCATTTTAGATATTATCAAAGATTGGGGTTTGCCATAACTAATAAAGATGCCCGCAGTCTGTTCATCATTCCCGTCTAGCAATTGCAATCAAAGAAAACAGACCAAAGTTCTGGAGATTCAAGCAATAAGGAAGATTGACGAAAGGTGTTGACAGATTATAGATTTCTACATTGGGAGATGCACAGCATTTTGGTGTGGCCACACTGGGTACTCTGTTATAGGTAATTGGGGGTTTTTTGATTTTTGGAGAATAAAACTGCAGTTGACTATCGGCTAATACAACATATAACATAAAAGTATCCTTGTTTTTATTGAATCTTGGGATGTCCTTAGTTCAACATATTAAATATCAAGTGTAAACCTGAATTTCTAAACCTACTTGAATAGAAATAATGACAAATATATAATATACGGCGAAAATATTGAATTCTTATACAAATAATATTTTCTTGCTGGCAGTTTCATGAATTGATCAAATAAGTCATCTACATAAGAAATATAAAAAAACCAATTTACAAGCCTAGTATTTCAGGTATTCAAAATGTTTAATTTTTAATTACTACAATTTTCTTCAAACAAGTGAATGGTCCAAGACTATTCCTACTTCAACAATAATTTACTTTTTTAAGTTACTGTTAAATTGTATTCTGAACTGTTGTATATATTTTATTGTGAGTAACATTCTAATATGATTAAATTTCTCCTAATAGTAGGAATAATTACTATTTTCAAAAGTTATTTTAGATTTTCAGTGATAACTGTAACGTCTACTTTAAGAAAATGTCCTAAAACCTAAAACCAGACTTTGACAACCCCAGACACCCTTTGAAGCAGTTGTCAAGAAATGTTAGTCTAGATTAAAGTTCGCTAGACTGTTCTTTTGAACCTAATATTACTCCAATTCGCCCTGCCTCTAAATGTTACTATTTTTTTTATCAGTTATAAAGAAGCAAACAGTGTGATGTAATTTTAGACTGTACATCTTGTATCAGATACTAAGATAGTATGAATGTAAAAAACCATAATATACACTATCTAACTTTTTGCTGTATAATTTAAAGATCTTAATAATATAAAATTCATCTATGTTCCAACTTTTTGACAGAAGTGGAACTTCTCTGGATCAGTGGATCCATATATTTTCTTTGATTGTGGAAATACAGGCAAGAGTCAAATATGGAAACAAATTCACCACTGAGAACCAAGTAAATTAAAATGGTCCATAACTAAAAACTGTTTGACATTATTTACTTGAAATATTGTAATAATAAACATTCATTTGAACCTGCCGGGGGGGCCAAGACCCAGGTTATTGCTCTTATTGGATAATAAGTGGCAAAAAAACCTGAACAATTGTGTGCGAAAGCCATGAGCAACTGCAAATTTCATGTATAAAAGGTGCAAATCATATTTGTGATAGTTGGGATTTTTGCGGGCTTCACCTTTATTCAAAATGAATGGCATGTATTTTTGATGGGTCCTGTATACAATAAAAAATTAACCAATGTTTGGGAATGGGTTCTAGACGTAATTAAAAAAGCATATCACCCCATATCGCCAGTGGCATATAACAAAAAATGCATAACTAATCCTATGCTTTTTATTTTGATAATTATATAACACATCATTACTTGTGGGCATATATTAAAAATGTACTGCGTAGTTAGTAAATAAAACTAGAAAATGTATGGTTTTTAGTATCCAGACCGGTACCCTGGCCTAGTGGCAGGATTGGGATCAATGGAGCGCTTCCTCAAGCAGTGTTATGTTTCAAATATCTTACCGCTGAGCCAGAAGCCACTACTTCCTGCTGCACAGAGCCCGCCTCCAACACTCCTGGGATAACCGAAGAAATAAACCTGCAGGTCTTGTACTCTGGTCATATTAATACAGTCTGCAACGTTTTCTAGGGCATTCAAAGAATTTACACTATTGATTTTTTTTGTGGATTAATAGTAGGAGTATATATGCTAGCTGTTTTTACTCTCAACCGAACATCAAAGTGGACATGTTTGGAGTCACCTCTGGTGTAGGTCTGAAAATTGTTAAGGAACCTAAAACACAACTCTACACTATGCAGAAGTTTAAGAACCCAATATTAAATCTGTAGATATACTTTGTAATCTTGTATTCCTACATTGTCGTTCTTGTTTCTCTGAACTAGCTATACAAATATTAACACTTTGAGCCCATGTTAACTAACAAACCTACAGCATGAGTCTTGATGTGGACATTGTATTGGCGTAGAGATAGAACTTGTTTGAAAAACATTCAACGTGTACCAAGGTACTAAGTGGTACATAGCCGTAGAACAAGCCGTTGCTAGCATCTCGTGCAGAGCTTTCTCTGGATGGTCCCGCTCTAATATATGAGGAGGCGGAACTCGAGTCACCAACTACGGAACATCTATAATGTGGGTAGACAGTGGAAGAATGGATTGTAGCTCACGCTGCTGTACATTATATATCCAGTTGTGGTGAGCATTTTACTATGTTATATGTTATATCCGTTCATCTGCAAAAAGTTCCATAACTGAGTAGGTGTTCTTTATGACCACAGTCCTGAGTAGAAGTTATTTTGTGGATAGAGAAACATACACCATGTTGCTATATAGACTTCAGAGGAATTTCATGAACATGTTTAAAAACACAAAAATAAAATCAGATATAGAAGCTGTGAAAATTGCACATTATTTATTTAATAATACATTTTTTACGGCTGTGTTGGAAAGATTCTTCCAATATTCGCAATTGTAAATTCAAATTACTTTGCATATTAATTGGTTATCAGAGTACTGAAATTATTTCTGATTAATATAATTTCAGCATTTGTATGCAAATTATGTAGAGTAGTAATTATATATCTGGACGATGTATATATCAACAAGTGTAGCTGACGAAATGCAAAGTTTTAAAAACTTACATGACCTCATCCACTCTAAGAAGATAATGGGGTCATGAAGACATGTATCTTATTTGTAGATGCATAAAATTTAATGGAATTTCATATGAAGATGTCTAGGGAGAAGCACTAAAATAGACATAACATGTTTTTAAAGTAGTTAAATAAATTGTGAGCTCAGTCTAGTATTAAGTTCTGTGAAAATTTCAAACAAACCGGACCCACTGGCGGTTGGTTTGTTTTTATAGACAGGCGAGCATCGATTTGGGGCAAATATGATTCATGGTGGAACGTTGTCAGTGCATATGCAAACATGATTAATCCAATATTGAGAGGCTAGGACATTAGTTGCGTGCGAAGCAATTGAACGGATTCTAGTTCATGGAGTTCCAATTCTCAGGCTGGTAATTTGGGTGCTGGTAGACGTAGCGATCTAAGAAGGCGGCATCCCCTCCCCAGGTGTATAAATAAGGTCAATCCCCCTATCCCGATCCTAGGTTGGTGGTGTGGTGAGTGTGTTGTAGGCAGAAGTCTGGAAACTGGCCTAAGGGGGTAGGGGAGATGGGCGATCAAGAATGCGAGGATATACTGCATACATTTGTCCAGATAGTTGCCAAAGAGATTCGTGCCAATGTTACGAGATTCAGATCCCTTTCTAAATAAGATTCTATCAAGAAATATGAAAGGGTGCGTGATGTCGAAATGCATTGATACAGGCCAAACAAAAGCGGAAAAGCCATTTTCAGTCGATTGGGTGAGGTGGGATTATGGAGCGAATTTTCTTTGCGTGGACGTTCTATAGACCCTGTAGTAGAGGGTAAAGCTCTGAGTCTATTCCATCCTGAGAGGTAAGAATAAAGTTATGCAAAACATTAGGATATTCTACTATGAAACATTTAATATAAGTAGTTGTGGCACAGTGAACAGACCTATTGGTTCTCCATCGCCTCGATTTAGTCAATTTTATAACAGAGAACTAGAGTAGTATGAGCTACAAGGAGATACAAGAGAAGTAATGCTTATTGCTTGTAAATTTCTTAATCACTAACGACTAACAGTTGTTCCCTTGTGGATTTATTAAGCAGGGGTGCCCAATTCCATTTTATTACCCCCAAGATGGGCCCCATCATTGTAAAGCCTTTATGGCCAGGCGGGCCCAACATCTTACCCAGGGGGATTAGCGGTAACCTTCCAAAAACAAACGACGTAGTTGCCCCGAAGAATGTTTGTTACCAGAAAAATCCTTCAGTTGCCATAAATATGAGGATTATTTGTTGAATATAAAGGTTAATTTAGATGGCCCCAATTGTTAGTCCAGAGATTATTTGTGTAATTTAGTCTTTATTATTTTATTTAGTTGTATTAGGTTAAAGAGTATTATAATATATAATTCTGATTTTTTTAAGGAGTTCTTTTAGGTCAGAACATAAATATAAACCCAGTACTTTTGGATGTCGTGCTCTAATTCTGAGGGTACAACAAATAAAAGAAATTCACCAAATAAAATTGACATACATTGATTTACTAATTAATCCTAACTTAGTGGATTACGGAGGACCATAGCAAATTACGTGGCGAGTTGTGTGACCTTGAGTTTGGGGTAGTGGGTAAACGTCGCTTGAGAGCACCGCGCTAGCTGTGCCGTGCGTTACGCGCGCTACGGCTCTATTTCTGTTCTCAGCCCAGGCAAGGCCACCAGCCGGTAGTCAGGTGGCGCAAAATCTGTTATGGCCAAAACATACTACTTTACTTTTCCCTATTCAACACATTAACATCTTCATTACTCCCACCCAAATAATGAATACGGCTCGTTCTAAGCGAGAGAAAGATCGAGTGATCTTAGAGACACTGCATTGTGGGTTCATCAAAATTAGTATTATATATTAATATTTCAAATGGCGTTCGGTAAACAAATTTAGTGAGTATGTGTTGTTATTGGACAACAAGTTAGCGGGACTGACAACATAAAACTGAGATCTCGTGTAGGCCGGCATATATGCGTAATATCGGGTCCGTGCTGGCCGAGTAGGTTGATTGGACAGCCCTGATTTTATAAGCATAGTATATAGTTTTTATATAAAGTGGGAGACAACAATTATCTAAAATTACTATATAATATACCATTTTTTTATTTATAACAGATTTGTTTCTCTTTATGGAAAGGCGTATTAAAAGCAATGCACCAGTTATGAAATTGCCAAATTAGCCAAAATACAAAGAGATATTTATATTTGGCGTATCGAATCTGAAGGGCAAAGCACTTGGTTGCTTATTTCTAGGTTGCGTTTTGCCTAAAGAGTGTGTGTGAGTTGCATGGAGCCAAGAACAATAAAAATGACGTCACAATTTTCATTCACGTTTTAAATGCCCGCCTTGAACAGTTAATCAACTTTTTGATCATGGTGGATAATCACACCGAATACAATTACTAATACATCCTAAAGTCTGCAGGCTAATAATTACCTAGTGGTAGTGTTGTTATATAGGGCTGGGATAGTACAAAATAAGCCATTTAATGTTTCCACTGAAACTTACTGCTTTAGCTTGTGTTACGACAGTTATCAAACCCAGCACTTCACCTCTGCCGAATATCCCGACATAGTCGAGCAACGTCATTCAGAATTGTCCGACTTGAGATTTGTGCGGGCGCGGCCAGCGTTTATACAACAACAGTTCGTTCTGGGTCCGGAGGTTCTACGATGTTTCCGAGGACATATGGACGGCAGCTCCAGAGAGACAACACACGGGTAGTTGATGCTCGACTTTCGGGACTCCTGAAGCTCATCTCTGAGGATCAACATCACGGTAAGTTTGCGCCTACATAATACATGTTTCAGTAGCTCACCAGCTGCAGAACCTTTCCTTGCTTTAATCGGTGTAAACGAAGGACTCGATGAATCCACTAGTATTTGTCACTAATTTAGCAAATTTGCTGAAGATTAAGCAATTGTCGTTGTTTTTTCATTTACTTGCAGATTTCATCCATATGCGAATTCATTTTCAAAGATAGATTTTAACTGTTATTATAAATGACTAAGTAAGATACTGTAAAATACCATCAAAGACCACAATCGTTGTATTCTACAGTATCAAAGTATAACCAGATATATACCAACAACCTGTTATAGTTATTAATGTAGCCCATGTATTTGAATAAGGGTTTCAAACACGTCTCTTCCTCATTCAAAACTAACTGTAAATTTTAAAACCCCAATTTTTATAAAGGAGTTCAACCCAGCAGTTTCTTATATTAGTTATATGTTGGCGTTTGAGATTACAAACTAACAAAAACTATAGGGTCAAATCCTTATTAGTAGGAGCCACAATATTTTTTAATTGTTCGTCGATGGCCATAAAATATATCCATTTGCACTTGGTCTCACTCGATTGTCACATCAATGAGATAATTGGATCCCTTAACGCTCACCTCACCAGAAACAGTCTGAAAGACTCAATAATAAGAGCCGATCTAAGAAGTAAACAGGAAAAATCAGAAAAGTTTTCTTTAATTAAATAAATTCACGATATTAATTTAATCATACGTTTTTTAAGTAACTTGTCTAATATTGATATAACTCTTGTTTTTATAGTTATGTCTGTATAAACCCAGTAGGTTTATTAGTGACAACACGAGGAGAACTAATACGCTCTAAACAATAGCGGTGCGACAGTTCGATGCGAAGCCACACTTGTCAATGCCGACAAGAGGAGCAGTCTGTTGGACCCTCTTTTGAAGAAAATCTACGTTTATTAGTTCCAATTATTTGATTACCTTTCATGGGATTTTTTCTCTTCAAAGTTAGAGAGTTAATTGAAGGTGTCCGTATACCAAGACGCGATAGCAACAGGCATAGATAAGTGAGCTTTACATTCTCCATGTAATAAAAATACAAGGGCAATGTTTGAAAGCTTTAATTTAATCAAAAACTAACTGCAATTCTTTTGATTTATTCAGAAACTATTAGTTTTAGAGTTCTTAGATGATTGACGAAGTGCATTTAATTATTGCATGAAAAGAATTTCCATTTTACATTTACTTGTGTTGTCGTATATGTCTAAAATGTAGCGGAACTTTGATGTGAAAATTACTAAATACTCTGCACACATCATTATTATAATTTTTCAAAATTCTGATAAGCCAACAGGCATCCTGATTCTTATCTTACTCTGGAAAAAGACTAAAGTAAAGACCACTGTTTTATTCGAAACTATGAAATTTGGGTGTGGTGTCATCTATAATCACATTAAAATAGAACGTCTTTGTTTTTGTGGGATGTGTTTATGTTATTAATGTATAATATTTTCTTGGCTCGGTATTACAGCCAAAAGAAGGATTGATGTTCAAGTGAATTTACCCACCCACCATTCACCGCTATCGCGGGTTTGGTTTGAGGATGAAGCATGCTGGCCTCTACGGTAAGTTATAGATTGGTGATAGCCGACTGTTTATACCTACAGTGGTATGAATATCACATCTTGTAATTATACAACGACCAATCTATTAACATAGACATCCACAACACATTGCACCAAAGTATGATATATAACATCATCTTGAGTTGATTACAAGTAAACTAGGTAATATGCCTCTGTGAAGATATTGTAATAATACCATCATTACACTATTGATCAATATACTTTCTACAAATATGATCCATTAAGTATGATCAAACTCCTTTATTACAATTAAAATACGTGTACAATTAAACTTTTGTAAACACTGTCCGTAAAGTAAAGAAAAGTTTTCAATAATTAAGGTGGGATTTTTCGGATTACGACGTTACTATTACTGATCGTGTTAAAAATATCAATACAAATATTTATGATCTCATGATTATATTTTTTCTTAGCTAGACCATATGTAACAGAGATGAACGACAGAAAGAGAAATAATAATTTATTCACTTCAAGGTCCTGTCCACGATTAAGTGTATATTGTTTAGCTGATGTTGAATTTACATTTATCTACGATGTACGATGGGTTGAGTAGTTTTACAGTATCAAGCTAGCGAAAAATATGAAACTGAGAAACATAGAAGTAACATCTTCTATACTAAATACCCCTTTTAGTACCGTCCCAATTCCAAACATCCAGCAAGAATGGTTGCAATACATACAACCAATTTCTTTCTTAGGGAACAATTTAGTTTTACTATATAAAAAACATGTTTTAGTGCTTATACATATTCTACATTTAGGCTCTTGGCTTTCTGAAATCCCTATAGTTACAGACTAATAGCAAATAATAAAATAGGTAAATTATTCCATAGCATTGAATTGTTAATCATTTTAAAGTTGTCTTTGTTATTTCACTGTCATCCATTTTTTAAAGCCATGAAGTATTAAACCAAAAATGTTGTTTTGTCGTATGCACCTCTAAAAAATTGTGAATTGATTGAAAATTAATAATAATGTTTAATGTTTTTTTGTTTCAGCCTGATTTCTACCAGGATCTGGCTGCCACACAAAGTACGACCTATGACGAGTACGGGCCGAGTATCTGTCGTTACATAAACCCAGTATTCAGGGAAGTACTATGATCATAATTGCCATTTCAAAATTATTTACTTTGGGTTATATTTGAACAGTCAACAAGTTGAAGTACGTTACTATGAAGTAGCCTTAAGGTTTTTTAAATTGTGGTTTTTAATAGTAAGTTTCAAACATAGCTTACAACATTCCACCATGCTATGGAAAACACATGTATAGGTAAACTGGTGCTCCACCTGTGGTGTGATATAACTTTTGTCTATTCCTATCATTATGCTTGTTATCATTTGGAGAACAGAAGTTTTAGATACAATACTTGTTCACAAAAATTTGTAGTGTGTTGTCATCTTCACCTGCTGCTAAGTTGAAATTCTTGGCCATTATATAATCACTTTGAGCGTTACCAGCTGTTTGCATGTTTTGTAG
>NW_025788531.1:0-10199 GCF_021130785.1 Homalodisca vitripennis
TTTAATTAACGTTTTAAGGGAGAAATAAATTAATAATAGGGGTAGAAATCCAAATAATACCTTGAGTGGGTTTATTGTGCAAAGAAAAATCCCCTTTTGGGTCACCCTAACAATACTCATTTCCCAAACCCTTCTACAGTATTATCCATTCAACACAATTGATATAGGTACAGTATTTGTTTTTAAATTGTTGGTTATCGTTTGTGCAGGTCGAGAGTAAACCCGATCCTTCAACAATGTGGCCAACATCACCCGGTGATAATTATTGCAAACGGGGGGGAGGGGGCTGACCTTTAGCCGTTTGGGTATTGCTGAACTATGATCGAACTACTATATCCATGAGCTACCCCGGCGGGCAGAGTTAACTGTGTACTCTCATTAAGTTGTTGTTTTTTAATAAAATCGATGTTTTTCTTTGATTTTTGGTGTATTTGAGAATGTTTGAAAAAAGCGAGCATGCACATGTCTGTTGTAAATTTACTATTACTATAAATCTGTACAAACAACAATTAAATTAAAAATTAAAAGTCAAACATTTTAAGGGTCTTATCAAATGCTTCATTTTTTAATGAATCGTTTTTGAAAGGGGTTACTCAAATTTTGGGTTTTTGTTTTAACAAAAAATAAGTAACTGATTTGCATAATTTGTATAAAAAATTTTAAATAATGGCGCAACATACACTGATACAGACAAAATTTAAAGAATGGTTTTATAAAATTAAATCTAAAAACTAAAAAAATTATCTTTACCCATACAAATGTAATTTTTTTTCATAAAAAAAACTTCACCTAACACATAAACATCACTTTAATTTGAACATTTCGTTCTTTATTTAACCCATAATTATGCCAGCTGCAATAATGAACGTTATAAGTTGCCGAATAACATTAAATATTGCATTTTGGTGTTAAACAGAGCCCTAAAACATTCGGGAGAAAAAAAGCACACAACCATTTTTTAAAATCCAAAATTTGATAACATTGTTTTTTTGAATGTAATCCATTTTTACCAAAATATGTGTCGTTTGCATCTGCCATTGAAAAAATCTGTTTACTATTAGAATTTAGTATGTTTTACGAATAATGATCATTCATTTGGCCGCAGGAGGCGGCCGATACAAAGGCTGTGGGTTGTCAGTGTTTCTCAAACGTTTTTTCAGCACGTCCTGTTATAGATGAGATAAAAACAATCTAACGTATCCCTCGAGGGACTGTATCCCTCCATCGCCTGAATTTCTTAAAATCCCCTAAAATTTTTTATCGCCTATGTACCATTTTTAAATGAAGAAATTTCTGTAGAATTTGAATGATAAAAAACCCAAAGCCTTTTAGCCTTAGTCTTCGCCAAGTTTGGGTTTAAAGCGGCCAAAAGCGTATTTTGTTTAGGTAAAAGCAAAAATCCGACTTTAGAAAGTTGCACGAAAAAGGATAACAGGATTTCAGATTTTTGGGGGTTATTACACGTTAAAAAGTGAACACAAGTTTTGAAAGTTGGAATCTTTTCATTTACAGGCATCGAAAACTTAGTGATTAAAAATCAATAGGGCCCGGGGGCAGCAACATAAATTCAGGTCCTTTCAGCTATTATGTTGTTCCTTGCAAAGTCCAAACCCCACAGTCTTAACTACATGATTGTAATTTTCCCCTTTTAGAATTTATTCTGGATTCAGTTTTTTTCATATTTAGACAATTGCTTTCCTAAAAAGTATGGAAGACAACAAAGGGACGACAGACAATTGGGAAAAAATTCAATGTCGATATGGTTTCCATGTATCTGTATCACACACTGCTGATCACAGAACTCGAACACTTGCCCACAAAAGTCTTGCAGGTTGCTTGTGATTGCATAAATTTGTTATGCAAAATTATCATTTATAGCTAATTCAATAATGGTTATCATTGTCTAGAAACTATTGTGACCACTAAACATAGTTTTAAGTAACAGAAACAACTATCTATACATGTTTGCCCATTTCACCAAATGTACATGCTTCTGACACTGTACTTTTATTAATACAACTTGATGATAACTTTTATATGATACTCATGAATGACATTCGATCGGAAAATTAGGTCTGGAGACCTTTCAGATTTTTTGTAATTGTTTTAAAATGGTTATGTTTGTTAATGCGATTTTGATTTCCGGGGAGCTTGCCTCTCAAACTGGCACTAACCTTTGATGACAATAGTTTCGTATGTTTTTACCAAGCAGGATGTCATGGCTATTAACTGGGCTACCCAAAGCAAGTTTATTCAATTTAAAGTACTGAGGGACCAAGACGGACATTGTCAGCTACGGGAAAAATGTAAACCTGTCTGTGTGGTGAAACTGACGGCCCAACAACCGCTGGCAAGCCGAGATGTACACCAACCTCGATGTGCTCCAGGTAGAACGATTTTTCACAGCCACAGTTATAATCAAAGCGGAGGTCGGTCGTTATAAGAAGTTGGTGTAAACATAGGCAAAAATAAATTACGAGAACTCGTAAGTTAAATAGATGAAAAGTGCCTTATAAACATTCTTGTATTGTCTTCATGCTGTTTTTTAATCTTCTTTTGATGTGTGATATTGCAGAAAAACGAAGTAAATTATCACACATGTCAAGGTCGGCTGGCCGATGTGTTGCTGTCAGATTCATTTCATCTTATAGAATCTAACCTCAAATTCGTTTACTCGGCCTACCACGTCGTTGGCTAACGATCTTTTCGCAATTATTTTTCAGAATTAACGAAACATAAACAGTTAAACTGACTATTCACAGAAACACAAAGTCGGCACACTCTCAAGTTGCATATAGAAGCCATATTATTTTATTGGCTGAAATTTAGCAAAGCCGAACCTCTAGTGGGGGCTGGAAAAAGTTTCTGTCTCTCTGCCTACATTGTCTGTCCGCGACGATTATCTCGAATCTACAGATTTCATACTTTTGCAGAGTCAATTCTTCATGTATAGATTCGGAACATTCAGTTTGATTGGTGGTGCATTTCAAATTAATAATAAGCTTGACATATTCCAATTTACGACACTGGGTGAGATTCAGTAAAGGCTGGTGAGAAATGCAATAAAAAACAACGAGAGTACTAACGCGTGACGATTGGGACCAGTGAAAGAGAATGAGGTTGCAAATGCTGTTGTGTAGTTCAGATACAGCAAATAACACACGTTGATAAATGAAAACGAAATATACAACTTAGAGTACAAACAACAAATTACGATTGGGGGTCAGTGAGAGAGAATGAGGTTGCAACTGCCCCAGAAGTGTAGTTCAGATCCAGCCAACACCGAGTTTTTTGTCTTTGTCGGGTCGTACAGAACGTCCATTAAATTAAAAACTTTGCTCATACCTGCCGAGAAATATGTCTTCTAGTTTCCTCAAAACCAAGCGATTTCGTTCAGTCTCACGTGTGATCCTTTTGGTTTCTTTTTACTCTTTCTTCTTTTCTCTCTCTCAATCTCTCTGCCACTCTATAGCCTATATTATATCTTTCGTTGTTTTGCCATAGAAGTATTTTACCGTTTCTATTTCTCAGTTCAAAATTGTAGTTCTTTAACGATAATTGTGATTTTAGTTAAAAAATATACAACAATTTTCTATTATACATATTATCATTGAGAAGGAAGAAGAAAACTCCCAGTTTTTAAAAAGGGAAAGAAATGTGAATGTTTAATTTTATAAATGTAGCTATTACTTCCATGCGAATCTTTTCCATTGAAAAAAAACTGTTTTTGTTTTAAGTAGCAAAAGATTACAAGGAATTGAAATTCAATTATATTAAAGTATAAGTAGGAACAAGACCAATATTAATTAGTGCTAAAGTTAAATTAATAAAGTATATTTTGAATTTAAAAGTAAACGCTAATTGACCATATTATATCCCTTATGGATTTTTGAATTTTTTCTTTTTTATATACAATGCTAAATTTTTATAAATACGTGAAAACTACTAACTCTAATAATCCTTCACTACAACTCTCGTAACAGTTAAGGATGAAAATGAAAAAAAGATTATGTTAGAGAAGAACCACAAAACTGCTGGTTTATTATTGTCCTTAAACGTATTATAGGAAGGATGCTATTCTGTGTACACTAGCATGAACATTATTTTAAAATTGAAAATTACTCTTTAGTAATGTCGGTTTGTCACCCAAAAAAATTTTATTTTTCGGCTTGAAACTCGATATTTTTATTTTACTGTGATCGACTTAAATTTTATAATAAATAAAAATGAATGGAAAATAAAGGGGTTGTGCTAAGCTCTAATCTCGAGAATTGGCTTGTCCAATCCCTCTAATGCTCTTTGTATAAATTTTTGTTGGAATACGAGGAAGGTTTATATGAAAAGATAGTTCGGAAAAGTTACCAGGTATATTTCTGGAATTCGTATAAAATTATAGTGGTTCTTATGCTTTAAATTCCATTATTTAAACTGACAATATCAGCTGGTTGGAAAAAGGGGGCTGAAACATTCTGTTTTTTCTTGACTTTACGTTACATTGTAAAAGCTATAGGCCTTACGTATAGTATTTTTATATCGGCGGCAATAAGGCACCGGCTAAACATACTGTAGCGCCGGAAGTGAATGGAAACGGTCGGAAGTAGGCACATTTCAACCAAAGTTAAGCTTGTCAGTCCTAAGTATGTATATAATTATACTTCGTCGGAATAAACAAGGCCAAACCCTACTATGGCACTGGAAATATCTGAGACCGACAATATCTAAACATATGGACATGGGTATAGAACTAAACATTTTTTGATCGACAAGGTAGGTTTTCGAGATATATGTATTTGCCTTTTCTTGGATCATTCTGTGGCGTCGGCAATATAATTGGTTGTTAGATAACAAAATGTTTATAAACTTGCAAAATGTGTTCGAATGTCAGGTTCAAACTCTGATTCCTCTTAATGTTTATGAATTCCACAATTACCATGATATATGAAAATAATAAGTAACTGATATAAGCCTACTTACTGTCTGGAAAATGTCATCTTATTTTCATCATATAAGTGCGTTTAATAAATATTAATAGGTCTGCGATATTTAAAATAGACGTGCGAAGCCGCGGTTACCGGCCTAGATCTTAGAATATAATTAAATTGAATTGCACGAATCTTTTGTCAATAACCTGTAAGTTATAGAGAATAATAATGTGTGTTGATTTGTCATGAGTAAGTCAGTATCCACGTCAAGTAGTCAATCATCAGCGTGGTAAAGGAAGAACACTCCAAATAAACAACAGGTTTGCTGCTCTGAAGACTGAATATCCAGGAAAGCGGATAACAAAAATAAAAATTATAAAGGTCGAAACTCGAAGCGGCGACCGAATACAGCTCCGAGGAAGAAGGCTCAGCAACCCGTTTTTAAAACAAATGCGCTCACTGCCTTTTCCATACGGTTTGGATCAACGGTTATTGATAAGCCATGGCCGAAATATTGCCGAACTAGTTCAGATGGCATGGAGAACCAGGTGATACTATAGGGGAGGGAGCCTGCAGGCCGGGAGCAAAGCTGCAGACGTGAATTCTGATGCTACCCCTCCACCTGGGCAGTTGCTCATGTTATCATGTGCGGGAAACCAACGATCTTGGCTGCTGGGCAGCAGAAATACAATATTTTATAGGCATTTGGGAGATCTGCTTCACTGCCAAGCTGAAAAAAACTGCTAAGGTGATTGTCTTAACTCTGCCCCACCGACACCGGACCTGCCAACTGAACCATCCAATAAATAAGGAGACGAAAAAACTAGTCAACGCCTATATTGAAGAAACTGTGCGCTAGGCCATAGTGGGGCTAGTGGTGTTTGACTTCAACCTTATTAAGGAAGGGGTGCATTTTACAAGGACACGGGACGCATTTAAAAAACCAAAGTAAGCAACTCACTGGCAAGGCAACCTGATACAATGCATGCAGGAGCTAGGTCACATTCCTGGTGCAGCGCAAGAGGTCTTCGCCTCCTACTGTACACCCGAAGTCAATCCTCTGCTGGGCCGGCAGTCCTTCGTCGGCTGGCGTAACCGAACCTCGCACGCTGCCATACGAGACTTTTGCTCGACGCGGTCAAGACGACTAACAGGAATAGTGTGCATAAATAAAACATAAAACTTTCCACCTCTAAATGACTAACGACAGTAACCTAGGGATATCATGACCACTGGATACTACAAAACATTTTTTCAAAATTCCAAATTCAAATTTAACAACAAAATTCAACAAAATCTTTACAAAACCCCTTCAGTGGTGCATCATAAATGCACAAGATTGCATTCCACAACAAATCTGAGGAGCATCTCGCTAATGGGCAGACGAACTGCAACCTGACATGTTCATTATCTCTGAGCATGGTTTCACACCTGAAAATGCTGCTCTGTTCAGAACATTTGACAATTATCAACTTGGCAACTATTATTTTCATCGAACGCAATACAAAGGGGGAGGTGTGGCAATTTTTGTCAAATCGAAAATGTGTATTCCAACCCTTCAGAGTTGACCGCACTTGTGAGTTGGACTTTTTGAAGCGGAAGGTATAACAAATCAGTCTAAATTTTTCTGGGATAAACTTGTAATAATTGGCGTATATAGCATTCCCCAACGGATGCTTCACAACATTTTTTGAACAATTCGTGGTTCCCTTCTAAATTTGTTACGTTCCAAGGCAATAAAATTTCATTAATTACTGGTGATTTCAAACATTGATGTATTAGACCACTCCAACCCTCAAAACCAGCGGCTTTCGCGAGGTTCTCACTTCTTTTGCACTTAGTCTGGTGCCGGTGAACTACACCAACTCGAGTGACTTGCCAGGGTTCGAGTACGGCCATCGACAACGTCATCACAAACTTCCCGGGCGGTCTCTGTTACTGTTTCTCGACGCGGCCATTCTCCCCACGACCATTTTCGCACAGGAGACTGTAATCAAACAATTCAATCCTAAATACGAACCCTATTCAGCATTATTTAAAAGATGATTAAAAAATGGAAAACATTAAAAATTCTCAACAGATTCCGCCAAAGAGAATCTTGGTCATTTTGTGGATGCTCTTTGGAACACGTAGAGGAAGCATTCACTGCGTTCTCTGACCTGGCCTTAATTTTTACTTAAATATTACTTGCACATTTAATTGGGGGGGATAAATGATAAAGGAGCGATCTCATTAGGAAGAGTAATGCCTGGATTAACAGGATATTCTCTACTTGAGAGAAAGGCTCAAATTTTACCATTCAATTTATTTAAAATCAAATAACGAAAACTTCAAAAATTTCTATAGAACATTTAAACAAAATTATCGCAAGGAAATAAAAGCCGCTAAAAGCACCTGGACATATTGAACAAAAAAATTGGAGAACGCAGAAAATTTTTCAAAAAATGCGTGGGAAGTTAATAAAAAGCCGTTACATCACAAACAAAATAACTCAAAAACAATCAAATCCGAAACTAAAAATTAGACGGTAAATTATACAGACGACCCACTTCTTGTGGCTAGCGAATTTAATAATTTTTTTTTCGACTGTGGCCTGTAACAAGCAACATCTTTCAATTGTGACAATCTTGTAGAAACATGTAGTTGTGAGACCGGTCTCTTCAATGGTTTCTGTTTCATGTGGGGGAGGTGGAGATGGCAGTCGTCCTTGAGAGGACCTCTCAAGCCGACAGAAGTCCTGCGACATCAACGGAATGTCCGGCGCGTCTTGTGGCTGATTCCCCCAAAAAAAAAAAGCGTTTTGCTTCAAGCACATTCTTTTGACACCACTTACTAAATTGATAAAATCTGTCCTTCGCCCAAGGCGTTGTCACTTCAGCTTCGAAGACAGCAAGAGTGTGTTCCGATCTTTAAAAAAAGGATGATATCCTTGCATCGCAAGTAATTACCGTCCTGTTATCCATTCTTTCCTGTCATGAGCAAAATTTTCGAAAAGGTTTTCATTAGAAGGCTTCGTAGGTTTTCTTGAACAGTTCTGAAAATTCTTAACCCTGAGCAGTACGGATTCAGGAAAAATAAATCGACGATTGATGCTGTAACAAAACTCATTGACTGTGTTGTTGATGGCTTGGCAGAGGCGAGAACAAGTGACTCAGCATATTTCTCGACTTATCAAAGGGCCTTTGACTGTGTGCATCACTGGACATTGTTGCTATCAGTTATTGGACATGTGGTCTGTGTTCGAGGTCAGCCGCATAAATGGCCTTTCGTCATACCTCAGTGGCTGAGAGCTGTGTGTGCAGATCGCGAACACCCTGTTCAGGCAAAGTAAAAATGCAGTACGGTGTTCCCCAGGGTTCAATTTTGGGGCCCAATACTTTTTATCATTTACGTCAACAGATTGAATTCTCAATTCAAAATGGAGAGGTGATTCAAATATGCGGACGAGTTACGACTCTCTGCATCAGATCAAGTACGAAACAAGATCTTGAGATCAACGCCTTTATTGAACTAATCGCATGCATCGAGCACTTTTTCAAAGGTAAATCTAACAAACTAACTATGCTCAAACTAACGTAATAAAATTTTGGTCTCCGGCAACAAGACACGAAATACGACCAAATTGTGATGGCGGATGGAAGCCTATCTTAGATGAAGCCGGAATCCACCAAGTTTCGGGGGATCGTAAACCTGGTACAGGGGACTGAACCTGGAGCGATCACATTGACAGAGTTTGCTCAAAGGTTGCCTCAGGCACTTATGTCTTACGCACAATCTAGCAAAAATTCTGCGCGTTTGATGTACTGAAAACTGCCTACTTTGGCATTGTACATCCTCATGTGACCTACGGTTTGAGACTATGTGGGCAGCTGTTTCTAAATACAAAATTTGAAAAGAGTATTTTGAACACAAAAAAGAAAGGCTGTTTCGAATAATTTCGAAATTAAAAACCCGAGAGTCGTGTAAAAAATTGCCTTCAGGGGGGAGCTTCGGATTTATAACCTTACCCAGCCTCTATATTCTCGACGTTACCCTGTACTTGCCGATTCAAATGTGAACTGCGGTTCAAGGGCAGGGACGCTCCATCAGTACGAGACCAGAGGCGGGAACAATTTCAGGACAGAACAGCAGTAGAACGGCTATGTTCGAACACTAACCATCTCCAAATGGGTGTTCAGGTTAATTAAATAAGGCTCCCTGGTGAGATCTCAAACGTAGTAATGAACCCAAAACAAATTCAAATCTCGACTTAAGGACACTTTTTGTTGTCAAAGGCATTATACTCCGTTGATGAGTTTACGTTGGGACCGCCTGGGATGAATATTAATATTTTATTATTATTATTCTATTTATCCTTTTTATGATATCCAAAACATGCAAAATGTGCAAAATACACTAAAATTGTTTGGTTCACACCATTAGTATGTGGAATTAACTGTGCCTATGTTAAGATAGGTTTTAGTTTATAGATTTTTACATCCTAATGTTGATAATGACGCTTGCAATGCAATTTTGTTAATTGTTTTACTGCAATAAAGAATTATTATTATTATTATTATTTTATTATCAAGTTCTCTGTAGCAAACCAAACATAGAAAGGGGTTCAGTTATGTTTCATATTGGTACGCAAAATTAATTAAAATTATCCAAATGTTTTAGAACCCTTGGAGTTAACGCAGCATTACAGTTTTCCTAAGTACTCAGTCTCTGAGAGATTAATTAATCTCTTTGAACTGGTATTTTGTATTAGATAAAGAATCAGTCATTGAATACATTATGTATTTTTAATTAAAGGTTTCGGCAGTTATTTCTTTAAAAATTATACGTATGAGTAGAAGAAAGTCAAATTAAACAAAGAACCAAACTCTAATAAGATTTAAAAGTGACCAATTTACCTGATCGGAAAAAAATTCTTAATTGTTTGTTTGGTAATTACTAAGACAGTGCAATTTACATGTGTATTACACATATATTGTACTTATAGCTACTACATACACTACATAGTAATAATATTAATAGAATGATGTCATATATATGATGATTACATAATGCAAACATCATAATTAATCATTTTCTTTTTTTAAAGTTAACATTACTAAGATTTCTTTTCTAAATCGCTTAGCTTTAAATTAACTCTCTACTTTGAACAATAGGAAAACAAAGTTACTATGGTTAGGTTGCAGCAGTTGTGGACAACGGTACTACAGACCAAATCTCCCACCTACTAAAAATAGCTTCCGCAGCCGAGATCGTCAATAAAAGCCCAAAAATTCCCGA
>NW_025788532.1:0-10158 GCF_021130785.1 Homalodisca vitripennis
TTGATTACCCTTAACACTAAGATTTTGTATTTAAAACCCTATTTAGGTTTACTAGTTCAATCTATAAACACTTTTAATTACTTCAGGAGTGAATTATCAAGGTAAAACAATAGAGACAATGTTATATATTTGATAAGTTAACTATTTAGTATACCTATTTGTTAGTGTTGATTATTAACCTTAAATTGATACTATGTTTATGTCTATAAATTCGTTGTAGGGTTAAGGCACCAATTTAAAAGTTATAGAAGTTTTATATAACTTATACTGTGATAAGTTCGTAAATAATTGATCACATTTTTATGAAGATGAATTGTAATAAATTTGATGTTTTTCTCTAAAAAATACTCCAAACGTTCGAATTGTAACAATATTGTAGTTTTTTTTTTTAAATATTAGAGCTTATTTTCACGTTTCAGAGTGGTGGACGGAAGAGAAGAGTTAAACCATGGGAAGAGAAATCTGCCCAGCCAGCATATGAGTTACGAGGCTAAGGGGTTGCAGCCCCACGTCGAGTATCAGTTCTGGGTAACAGCCTCTACCAGGGTTGGTGAGGGCCAAAGCTCCAGAGTGGTTGCCCAGGTCCCGACAAGCAGAGGTAAATTGTCCATAAGGAAATTTAGGATATGTAATGGCATATTACGAGAATGTATTACTTCAATTGGAAAATAACTTCACCCTCCTTATTATTGTCAGAGCTATCTACATAACAATTATTATATGCTCGGCATTTTTAACATCACACAAGTCAGTGTATTTGAAACTAAAGTACTAGGCCTATTCAAGCAAACAACTGAAGCTGAAACAAAATAAAACATTTATAAAAACTCTCAAATTTAAGAAAAAAATAAAACCACCATATGACCTCAATTTTGATATTAGGTTTATGTCGCAATGTCCAAATGGTGTTTTTGAAATTAAGTGGTATGCAGAAGGTAAAATGTTCACATAGCTTCAGGAAACATTGCAACCATAAGCCAAGAGTTCGGTAGTCATCTCCATATAAAAATTGACTACTGAATGTTTCGAGTAATATGTTTTTCAGTTTTTCTTGCATTTCGTATATTTATTGAAAAATGTGAATTTAAGCGTGTGTTGATAAATGTATGTACCAATGACCATTTCCTGCTTCATTTTAGTTCTACTGGCTGCGCATGGTATTTTTGCAGCTTTGGAAAAATTTCCTGGAGTCCACAAATACGAGTATACATACTACGGTCTATTTATTTGTGAATGTGAGCTACGTCGTTATAACATGATGTCTTTGTTTAGTTCCCGCGAAGATAACATCTTTTGGCGGTCTGGTACTGCGGCCGTGGCGGAGTTCCGTGTCTCTGCCATGTCACGTGGTGGGGGCGCCTCAGCCTCGCCGGGAGTGGCTCAGAGACGACCGCCCGCTACAGATTTCCACCGGCCACAACATCCAGCTCATGGAGTCTGGTGAAGTAGTCATTCCGGTCTCCAGCGGGCAGACAGCGACAACTACACGTGTCACGCTGAAAACAACATCGGCTCCGACAGCATATACTACACGTTGGTTGTGCAAGGTAAAATATATTTAGTTGTTCCGTTTAAAAGATTTACTGAATACTATGTAAACCATGTAAAACGCCATAATATTATATTAATTTGAGTTTATTTTAAGAATATAAAGTATGGTTACAGAGATGTTACACTACCGCATCATCAAGTATGATAATGACGTGTTATAACGTTGCAATATTGTAATAAACCAATGGAGCATAGATGTTTTCTGCTTGCAGCTAAAGTTGGCTTTGCGTTATGAAATTCCAACCATTAATAAGGGAGTTTCATCAATAACGACACCGTTAAAAAGTCATCAACTGAGCTTGTGAGTTTCATCATATTGTAAAAGCTACTGTACTCATTATCCATTTACATAAACCTGGACAAAAATGGTCTCAAATTACTGGCATAAACAACCTATCAACATGCAATATAAAATTCATTTATATACAGCGTTATTTCTCTTTTTCCACTAATATAGTATATTTAGAAATACACAACATTTGTCATACTATTCAATTTAGCGTTCAAACCTTAACTTTATCGGAAACGTTTCCTTAGTGTCAGTGCGGTAATACATACGATTCATTGTTTGAAGTTTGCTTTTGATGATGGAAGGATTGTGAAGGAAACAGGATTTTTCCGGACATTTGCCATCGCTCAGTGATAAAAAAGAAATCAGTAATGCTACGTTTCGAGATCTGCCATCTGATCTCTTCTACAGGTAAATAAACTAACCTAACACCATAATTACAAACTTGTTAAAATAAATCATAATTCATACCAGAGTATTGTGACACGCGTAAGTCAAGAATCACAACCACCATGTTGTAGTGTTAATTTCACTAAATCTCAAAACATGCACTTAATAAAAAAAACAGAAACACAACCCTCTAATTCATTAAAACTGAAACTACAGAATAAAGGTCTCTATACGTAAGAGTTCGCATACTAACTGAGCAACCCCTGATTGGAGGCGTATATTTGTATTGATATCTAACACTATAGCAAAATGGTTTTAAAACATTAATTGTATGGTATTAAAAGTTTAAATAATATCGCACATTTAGGAATGTTAAACCTTTATTTTCGCACACAGGTCTCTATTGGGAGTTGGCTGCTGTATACTCTTTTTCGCATAGCAAACCCCATAAGCCAATGACACAAATAACTAAACCAATAGAAAAAATATTTAAAATTTCAACATTAATTTCTAATAAGGGAATGGCACCAATAACACTGCAAGTTTGTTTACCGGTCTACAACACAACATTCATTAGATGACGTTAACGACACTGTCACAGCTGGCAAATCTCAGATTTTATATATATCACAGCACCGTCACATCAACTAACAATTAGAAAAACAACACGAACGAACTGTGTGTTCTATTTCACAGTTACAGTTTACAAACTAGTGCACTCTTCATCAAAACGAAACGGGCCGATTTAATGTTTCCGACCGAGGACGCGCGTGGATAGTCGGGCTAGTCCGCGACTGAATCAGGTCACCGTCACGCAACTGCGGAGTTATGAACCGGCTCAGTGGCGTTTCTGGCGTCTTTAGAGTCATCGTTGTTTCATACAGGCTAGTTATTCTGGTTGAGTATTTATTCACTCAATATGGTAGTATGAAACTGTTCTAAAGGTGTAAACCAAAATAATAATTCCTTCCTCACTACATTTATGTAGAATGCCTAAAGTTCTCACACTAAAAAATGTATTAAAAATTCCTAAAATTTAAGCAATCAAAAGCCTTTTTTGTATTCAAAATATTTTTTCGAGAATCTTCCAAGAGGTTGTTTCTGGTTAACTGTCTAAGATGTTAAACCAAATATTAAAAGTCCAAGTTGCTTTGCGTTTGCGTTGTATACAGTGTCGACCTTATGCACACTTATGGAAGTTCGTTCTTCCTGTTGACAATGTTACCTGAAAATACTACCATTTTCCAGACAGAAAATATTGCAGCTTGCTTTCAAAAGAGAACGCACAGCAGGCTATCACATTTGACTAATTATGTAAATAATTTTTAGAATTTAAAAAATGGTTTTGTGTATTACGTGGACAAAATAGAGGTGGAAACATAACTTATAAATCGTTGGAGTAAGTTAATTCTGTTCATTTACCAACCGAAGTTTCCGAAGAACCATACAGATTGTTCCCATGTTCTGCCTCATGTTTGAAAACTTTTGAAATTACTGAATAGTATTAGTTTTATTGAAAATATGTCATTTTCTTGTTGTTGTAAAAGTATTTAGCTTGATCGGATTCATGAAAGCAGTAATTTTTCTGTGGAAATGTATTACTATTTGATAGTAAATATTTTTCTATTCTTTTTTTAAAGAAAACATAAAAAACATATGATATACTTTATGCAGATTTTACGTTTTCGAATATGTCTATATTGCACTGTGGAAGATAAATTAAAAATAAATACATAATTTATATATATATATTATATATATATATATATATATATATTATATTATTATCAATAAAACATTGAATCGCAAAACAGTACTTTGCTCCGCCGGGGTGTCGAACCCGGATATCTCACTTGCCGGGTGAATGTGCTACCAGTACCACCACAGAGCGCTGGAAAGGGTGTTTATATGTATTTATGAACAAAGTAAAGTTAAAATAAAAAGAGCCTTCATTTAATTAAAGTGGTTCTATGACGGACAATTTTATCAACTTATTTATACTTTATGTTAGGCAAAGCTGTTAATTGTGTATAATAATAAGAGTAGCCAGTTACTTCTTTGTTACTATTGATTTATAAGCACGTTTCAAAATACTCTATTTTCTGTATGTAGTTACTTGAAAAATGTGTGGATTGTATTAGACAATACTGTAGCTTTAGCCTGAACCGTTATCCAGATTAATTGCACTAGAATCTGTTGTTTATTCATAAGGTGAACAAAATTTATGTGACAATTACAGAGATCGCGGTTACCCAATCGCTGGGTTGATTTTTGTGCAATAACTTCGTAACTAACCGGGAATGATCGAAAAACCAATGTTCTTAAGCACCTCTAATATAGTATGTCCTTAACACCTTAAAATCACTTTTACTGGCCGTGTTAAAAGTACATTGTAGATAACGTTATTAAAACACTACGAATATCCACTTACTACTCCAACATTTTCCTTACTTTAAAGGAATCATAGATAGCATCTTGTTATGCTGCTCTGAAGTTATCCAATTGGAAAAAGAGCATCATAAAGTGATATAATAACCGCAAAGAAAATCACAAATGTCGTTTGGCAGTTTAAACACAGTATGTGAAATAGTTAGCGCTCGAACGTAACCTAGTTCCGTTTTGACTAGTTTAATAGTTGTGTGACAAAGTAAACTGGGACGTGTTTCATGCTGTTTTCAGAGTCGGACGAAATCACTTTTCTACATAAACAGTTCCGAGTGTTTCGTACGTTTATGTACTATAAGAAAAAGAACATCACAAAAAAATGTTGTTATATAGTTGTATATTTTAGACTGCAATAACATTATTAATTTTTTTTCCGAAATAGGTATAGTTTATTATCAAAAATGATTAAAAATCAATTGATTACAGTAGGACATATTTTCAAACTACTTTATATATTCTGTTGCATCGTCTAAGTATTCAAATTCAAAGGAGTTGATTTAATGGTGATTGAATTTCATTAATAAAATATAAATTCAAGTGCTTATACGAATGGTATGTTAATATGAAATATTCTATTGTTGTTTTCAAAGTGTTTATAATGATGTATTTCATATTCTGCTATAATTTTTTAATCTGTATTTGAAATCGTTGATTCAAGAAAAGGCACAAACTCACATTTTTTCAAATATGGTTTTTTTGCAGATTTTAGTTTCTTTGGGTGTAGGACACATTTACTGTTAAAGGTTCACATCTCTAACTGTATTCCATTTGTTACTATGGCAATCTGAAAACATAGGATTTTATTTGTGAAAGGGCACATATATCCTGGACATTGTGCCCTTACTACAGCAAAAAGACTACACTTAGTCAGATTGCGCATGCTTGAGCAACCAGTTGCCTGCACTGAGTTTGCTTGGGTCTAACCTCAAATGTTTGTTATATTGTTCAGACTGATTTGGTGAAAGCATCTTTGTTAGTTCTGGCGTGTATTTATTTACAATATTAGCAGAAAGAAATGATGGAAAGTGACACTGACCAAGAGTCTAGAAATTCCATTAAGTAAGAACAGAGGAAATGGGGAGTTTCACTACAATGATTAAAGTACAAACGTAAATATTATAAGAAGGCTCGGTTATCTGGAGAGCCTTATAGAAACTACAAAGGAGCTGAAGTTCCTGGAAAGGTACTGGGGACAAAAAAACAGTTGGGGGGTAAGTTGTTTTTAGTAGATTATTTGGCGATTACATAATTTTCTAAATTCTTACACAGAAAACAAGGCCTACACTAATCAGTCCTGACAAGAGTCCAGAAATTTATTACTGACTTTACTCAATAGTAAAGCTTTACAAAAACTTTAACTAATAAACCATAAGCCATAAAAATAATCATGTTATGGAACTTTAACGACCTAAAATATATCTTTATCGTTTTAAATATATCCCAGGTGTACAATAACTGTGTGGGTTGTATAATCAGTGATATGTGTACAACAATTACTTGTTAAGGTATTGCTGTAATAAATATTATAATAACAATACTGACAGTTTTATTTACAAATGTTTTTCTTTCCAGGTGCCACAGAAATTGTTGGAATAAAATACCTAAAGATGATCAAGTTCAAATTGTTTTTGGGTGTTGTACAGCTAGATAAAACAAAAAAATCAACAGATTCGTTTCTGCAAGGACTTATGGAAATTAAACCAAGCAATTTAAAAGGTCTCGGACCAAAAAGCCAGGTATTCCCGCTGAAAAAAAAAAAAGGTACGCGGATACAGTTTCTTATCATTTATCATACAAAGGAGGAAAATATTGCCGTTTGTAAAAATGCAATCATAGCATTGTTACCACTGTCACCAGCAAACGACTTAGCAGGAATGTTCAGACTTACTAAGTGTAGGAAAACCCCCAAAAAGGGAAAAAACGTGGAAAAACCCAAAGGGTAAATGTTGTCCCTCCGGGAAATATGTCAGAAGCAAAAAGATAACTTTGGTTTTCCAACCAAAGTGTCTCACTACACGGGAAACCCTTAACTTATTTTTCGCTGAGCGGGGAAAAATTAAAACATCCCCAAAAAGTTCACACAAAAAAAACCCAAGAATTGAACTTTAAAGTACTTTTCTTTACTAACTTTTATAAAAAAAACTCCAACAAAAATTTTTGGTGGGCCCCAAAAAAGAGTGGGGGGTTTTTATGTGAGGATTTTACCCCAAAAAATTCAAAAGAAAATACGCAAAACGAAAATAAAAAGAGTAGCGGCAGGGGAAAAAAATAGTACCTTGAGACAAAAAAATTTCTATTCTGCTTTGAATGTTTTACAAAAAAGGTGAAAAAGGCCAGACACATAGGTATTTGTGTTGACTTTTTGCAGAATTTTACCTTTACCTAATACCCCCGTAAAAGGATATTTTACTACCCCCAAGGGGGGTTTAAAAAGGGCTTTTTGCTATAAATTTAAAAAAAAAAAGAGCAAAAACGATTTTTCTTTTCTTGGGGGGAACCAAAAAAGGGGGAAATGAAGGGTTTTTTTTTTTTGGTTTTTTTTAAAACAAACATTTACCCAAAAAAGGCCGAGGTTTCTTTGGGGTTCTTTTTTTTTTTTGATGCGTGTACGGGGCCCAAAAAAAAAAAACCCCCGGTATTGGGGGCCCCCTTTTTATCAATACCCCCAAAAAAAAATACCTTTTAAAACAATATTTTCCCCCCCAAAAGGGGGCCACAGTTTCTTGCCGTGTGACGGGGCTTTTGGGATTAAAAAAAGCAATAAAAAAACCCCAAAAAGGGGTATATACACCCGAACAATATAAAATTTGATAAAAAAGGGGACAAAAGGGAAAAATTTAAACTGAAAAAATTTTAAAAAAAAGTACATTATCCTTTTGGGGGTTTTATCTGGGGGCCCAAATACTTTTTAAAAAAAAAAGTAAAATTTAAAAAGAAACCCTTTCATGAAAAAAAAAAGAAAGAAAAAAGCTGAAAAAAATCTGAACTAACTATCTAGAAATGAATGAAGGTACGTAAAAGGAAGTAAAACCCAAAAAATGGTTGGTAACACCATTTTCCCCTCAGAAACCTTAAAGTTTACATATTTCCATACCCCCAAGCGGGGTTACAAAGGGAAAAAACCTAATTAATGAAAAAAAGATTGGGGACAAAAAAAAAATTCAATAATACTTTTCAAAAAAAAAATTTTTCTACGGGCACTTCAAAACTTGGGGCCCCAAATACCCCGTCCCAAAATGACCGGGTTAAAAATAATAAGGGAAAAAAAAAAAGTCTTTTTAACAGTTAACCAAAACTTTTTTTTTCTTTTTTTTAAAATTTTAAAAAATTTAAAAAAATTGTTAATATGTTTTTTAAAAGATCTTTTTCCCCCCTTTTTTTTAAAGGGAAAAAGGGGCCCTATTTCCAAAAAATTAAAAAAAAATTTTAAGGTACAATTAAAAAAATTTAAAAAAAGTGAAATTTGGGAGAATATTTATTTCAGTATACTTCTTCGATTTTCTATTTAAAAAAATTTTTAAAAACTCGGTTTTTTTAATACAAAAGGTTTTTTATTGCTGGTGTAAAATTTTAAAAAAAATTTAAAATGTGCCCTTTTCCCCCAAAAAAAAAGATTCATTTATTTATTTTTAGGCTATTGATAGGGTAGAAAACTTTATTATTTGTAAAAAGCAATTTTAAATTGATTGCGTACAAACGTTAACAAGATTTCCTTTCGTTCATATAGCAGGAAAACTTTTTATGTTTTTTTTTTTTTTCTTAAAATTTTTTTTATATAACTTTGGCCCCTTTGGGTAAATTTTTAAAACAAAGAGCAAAAATTACAATTTTCAATCTTATTTCATCACATTGGAAAATTTTTTTTATTAACCCATGAAGGCAAAAATCAAATAAAACGTTATCCAAAATAGATTTAAATTTTTTTTTTTAAAATTAAAAACTTTTTCACATTTAAAAATAATTTTTCAAAAATTTTTTATTTTATTAATTGTGCAAAATTTTTAAGTACCGGTGAAAAATAAAAATTAGTTTTGTTTTGAAGCGTTTTTTACAAACATTATTTTTTTAAAAGGTAAAAATAAAAAAGGTTTTTTTATTTATAAACCAAAATATCCCCCCAAAAAAAATATACAACATTATTTTTTAACGCAAATTTACTATTTGAAAAAATTTTTTTTTCAGTTGAAAGTATCTCATACCCAGGTTCATAAATCAAAATGTATTAAGAGTTACCATATCCCCGCAGGGGATTTTACCCTTATTTTTTCTAAAATTTTTTTATACTATAAAAACTAAAAACGTCATACCAGAATTTTCCCCCTTTTTCAAGGTCGAAAGGGGGTTTTTAATTTTTGATTAAATATGCTAACTTTTTTTAATTAAAAACCCGATCCAAACATTTTCGGGGTTTTTCCAAAAATTAAGAAAATAAAATTTAAATAATTATTGAATTTATTTAAAAATTTTTTTTTTAAAGTCAAAGATTACCTTCATTTTCTGGGAAAAAAAATAATTAGGAATGAACAATATTTTTTTTTTTAAAAAAACAAATATTTTATTAACTGGGGCCTTTTAAAATCAGGATTATACATAATTTTTAAAATAGGGTTTACTTCTACAATCGAATCTTTTCAAAAAAACTTTACTATAAAAAAAAATTTTTTTTTTTATATGTTTTCTGCAGTCACGGGCTTTTTTTGCATTTTTAAAAAAAGGAGTTTAATGTATACAAAAGGATTGGATTATAGAAAAAAGTCAAAATTTGGTCACCCCAAATCCCCTACTCACACATCTGTTCGTGGATGTTAGACTTGCAAAATGACCCAAAGGGTTTAACCGCTCTCCACCCACTAACCAAAGAAAGGGAGGGAGACTGATCCTTTAATGCCTTAGAATATTTTAAAAATTTAATAAAAACCTACTTCCACTTTAAACTGAGTCTGTTTTTTGGGTAAACCCTTCTCTAAGGGAATAATGTCGCAGACTTGTAACTTAGTTGTGCTAACTTTTGAATTAGACCTAAATTTTTCAAAAGAACATAAATATTTTTTGTGTACAGAAAAATTAGAGAATTTTTTAATGCTATTCCTACTTCCCTAAAATAATGCTTTTGTTTATTAAAAAGCGTTAGAAATTTGGGTTGACACGGAAGAGAAAGTCGGAAAGTGTTTTTACCCCTTAAGTTCAAAAAAAATTTGTAAAATACTTAGCAATCCATACTTATTTTTATGACCAGTATTTGAAAAACATAAGAACGAGCTTTATACTATTTATTTTTTTTTGAACAAATTTTTAAAGTTGGGTTTTGATTTTTAATACGAAACTAACACGTGATATCCACTGATAGTTAAAAACACTCCCCTTTTAATTGCCACGACTCTTGAGATTTTAATCGATGCCAGAGCTCGTTGAATTGTTTTAATTTAATTTTTTTTTTTTAACTAAAAATAATAAAATTTAAAAGGAATTTAGTAAAAAAAACA
>NW_025788533.1:0-12721 GCF_021130785.1 Homalodisca vitripennis
TGAGTTGCACAAATCAATCAGCAATCCAATGCGACTAACTATGAGACAAAATTGCAGAAAAGGTGAGGAGCTTGACAATTGAAAACCATATGCATCTTTCTTGCGAGCATTTTGCTTACAGCATCTTTTATCTATTTATTGGTCAATAAACACATATAACATTTTCGACACACAGAGTTCCGGATTAGTTGAAGTCGAAAACATATAGATGCGAATAAAAAAAAAACATTGGAAATATATTACAACATATAGACATTATGCGCACGGAAACAGCAAGCCTACGAGAAATATGAATAAAATTTTCGTACCTTTATGGGATAAACATCTTCCAGTTAGGAACGTAACTGCGGTTAACTAAAGCTATCAAGAAAGGAGTGTATACTAACTTTATAAGTTACTTAGTTCAGTTACAATTAATTGTTTTGTTGTATGGGAAATATTATCTCAAGAAAAGCTTACGTGTATCTTATGACTTCACCTTCTTAAGAAAACTAGTTTCGTTACAGATAGAACAATCACATGTTCAGATAATTCTTGGTAGTCCTCCGCACATGATTTTCGGGGTGGAGGATAGTGTAAAAGAGTCTAAACTGTCCTTCCAAAAACCCTACTAATAACCGCTGAGCAAATAATTCAAAAAATGGTTCTTACCATTTTTCTCACATGATCTTCAATAAATGCATAATTTGCAAAATTATGATTGTCCATACAATCGTAAAAAACAACATTCCAAAGGAAAATCTAATATTTACACTACCTTTAAAGGAAACCCCCGTGCCACGCCCACACACAGACCTTACCAAAACATACTAAGAGAAATTAACTCATTCATATATACCTTATTCTTATTTACAATATTATGATTCCATTTACCTGTAAGGTAATGCTTTACTGGAATACGAAATGCACCCTTTGTACACATTAATAAAACTGCGCAGAGTACTAAAATAGCCTGTGAGTTTGAAGTAGTTGATTTATTATAAATTAAACATGAATACTCACTTTTAAAGTTTTGTAATTGTGATCACAAACACCTATAAGAAATTTCTTATGATCTCATCTCAGTGAGAATCTGGAGCAAGAGTGCAGCTTTCTAGAAGTTTTACCTCAAATTCCCGGTAAACTATGCGGTATATATAAAACAAGAAGCACCACACTTTAATAGGGAAGTTTTTATACTTTTAGTAGGTTAGATGCGCTTTAAACGAAGGGGTGGAAATCAAGTCAAAACCTTATCAATTTTACTCTCTTGCTCACCATCTTCTAACGCGTATTCCGTAACATTTTCACTTCCAATTACAAGAAAGTTTTATAGCGCGCGCGTTTTAAATTGAGAGTGTTTGGTTAGAATGATTGAAACACTCTGAAAATTTTTTGTCAATAATACTAGATTCTTTCTATCTTAATTAAGTGTCCAAACAAAAATCTACCTCAATACCTCACTAACCGTAAAAATAAAACGACAATAATGTATTAAGACAAATGAAACATAAACTAGTTATTTCTATCAAATCACATTCTCGACAATTTCATAAAATAAAATTTTTAAACCCCTAATAACTACGTTCCTTTATGACGTATTTTAAATTTGTTTTTTATTTATGCACAAGATCTGTACACATCATTTAGTACCATTGTAACATAAATTTACATTAATATGGTACAACCCTAATCATCACCATATTTTGTTATGAAGAATAAATTGGTATACGCAACGGTGTTCAATAATTTCTTATTTTTAATTTCTATCAAATTATGTGTACATTTTACACACACATTTCTGATATTCTATATATTGTACCTAAGCCTTTGGTACCAATAGAGCCAAAGAGTTCTTATCCTACAATGCGACATACGGTTTTTATTGAGAGGTTGATCCAAGATTTGCGTATATCATAAGTGCGAATAAATAAAATTTAGGATTCTTTTTAAGTGTTGTATATATTGTCTTTGGATAATACAGTATACATAAAAAATGTGTTGTTTTGATTAAAACTTATAATAACAAGTTATTTCATATAATTAAAATCGGAGCAGGAAATTGCATTACCATTATTGCAGAGAAGAAAATTCTTGTAAGCAACAACTATGGTCCAACAGGAAGATACAAGATTAAGTGATTAATATAAGTAATCACGGAACAATAAGTCTAAAATAATATTCTATAGAATTAGTTTATTGTGTTATTTTTCATTGCAAATGGATGTGATATATAATAACGATTAAACTCTAACTATTTTTTAATAAGTATTAATTAATAAATTTTTCTATATCTATAAAATAACATACTAATGGGGTGACTCCGAGTTTATAATATTGTTCAGAATATAGAAAAAGGATGCACGTAAAATGATGAAATTTTTTAGCGAGCATAGTGCCATTAGTTTATCACGGTTTTTAGAGATAGTCAACAATGTTTTCTTTATATCTTCAAAAAGTTATTTTCGTTATTACTACAAAATATATAAATCTTGCATATTTTAAAAGTATACAGATGAATACAAATCAAATTTTCCCTTTTGTATAACAGGAATGTATTACTTAACAGCCGGATGGAATTAAAAAATAAATTTTTTAAAATCCCTTCATAATTAAGACAGCAGACATTTTGATATGAGATAAGAGTTTTATTTGAAGCCATCCGATTGAACCAATTTCTCAAGATAAATTGTATTTTCTCAATAATAAGAAAGTATGGGATTATAGCGGGGTAGCAATACCAACAGATAGACAGCAAGAGACAATTATTTATATTTCATTTATTTACCCCTTTCCAACTGGTTGAAAGCAGAGCCATTTTTATAACGTTGAATGTAAACACAGTCATATTAAACATTTGATATTACTATTTCTTAAGAAATCACTAAGTGAAAATAAAACTAGTGCACTTACTGATATAAGTCGAGATTACATCTGAGCAGCTCTTACTCTGAAAAATAAAATATACATGTCTAAAATCTTTCATCACAAAGGGAATGCTCAATAGATTCGAGGAAATTCAGTATCCGTTGGCCAGGTAAAACCACTCTATGCCAAACTGAGTTGGAAAACCTATTTAAAAACTGCGACATATATAGTAACGCGGAGCCCTCCAAACTGCCCTTGGATGACAACAGTAATCGCGAAATATCAATCTTGCAGATATTGTTTAAACGCACGAGTGGAGTGACAGAGCATGTGGAATAATATAATACAATTTCATTGAGCGTGCCATCTTACTTGTAACGCGCCGGTGTTCTGAGGGGCCTCTCTCATTTATGAATAATCTTCCATTGAAAGTGGAAACGTTTCACTATGAAATAAATGAGTTGAGTATATAATGATTAAACTATTAAAACTAGATCTAGCTACTATTTACCTTGTATATAGAAAGATATGCCCAATAAATGTATTGTATAATCCATATGGCGTCGAAATATCTGTAAAATTAGACTAAACGAAAAAATATTCCATTTTGAAGGCAAAATCAACCATAATGTAAACAAATCTAAAAAGGACTAAAAATAGGCATACACATGTACAAAAATCTCAAAATAATAAATCAAGCAACGTTTATTAAGAAATACTTTTTTTCTATAAGAATAAAAATTAAGATAATGCTCTTAACATATGTCATAATCTTTTGAGGGACTTTAACAGCCAAGGAATATTGAATTTATTGGTGTAAACACACGTCATCACGAATTTAAGAGCGTCGCTTTTTTCTAGTTCTCTACTATGCGATTGCTCATAACTTTAATGATCTCCATCTGCTCAAGCTGCAGCATTCTATAAATCTCGAGAATAACTGTCCACAGACAGGAAATAAAACAAAAAATCCAATCGATGGAGAGGTACCAAACTTGAACTCTGCCATGTTTACAAACCTTCCCATTGAATCAAACCCTTCAACCACAGATTGTGGTTTGTTTTTGTGTTATGAGAAAACCTCGATTGACTACGGCTGCCTTTTAATGTGAAGTTAAAGAGGACAGGTACTTTATATAAAAGCGTAAGTCTTGAAATTGATTAGATTATTGTAGATATTGAATATAGTAAATCGAGAGCTAATGAACAAATACGAAACGCCAAATTTTTATAAATCGCGCTTGCTATACCCCCATTTAGGTTTTCTAATGTCTTGCTAAGTTTGAAGCTTTCTTTCCAATACATTCGGAGTAAGCTCCCCCTATGAAAGCCCTCTTGTTAATAAACAAGTATTTTATATTGTTAAACAAAATTTCAAAGTCCTTCCTAGCCTATTATGGAGCAAGAAATAAAGATCAGATAAATAGTAAAAAACCGCCTCAAAGCAACCTAGGACAATTTATACGAGGACAAGAGACAAGTAAAGCCCAACAAGTCCATTATATACTTCTTTCTGGAAGTCTATATCTAAATAGTAATCTGGTGTTAGAATTTCACATAAGGAGAAGTGGCTGCTAAAACCTGTAAGATATCCTAACTTGGCACGCACAAGCGGGTAGAATAATTAATGTACAGAAACTGCCAGATAAGCGAGACTATGTTTTAATCTTTGAGGCACAGTTCGGCGCCAGCCTTCCGCCTACTCCCACTGAGTGAGACCACTGCAATTCCTTTCCGTACTCTTAGTCTACTAACTCCTGTCTACTACAGGTTAATGAAGAGACTTGAGGAAGATAGCTCCAAAATGATATTTCCATAATAATGTACTGGGTGTAGTCATTATTTAAATACATCATGCATAGAATTATGATAATTATATTAGCCCATACATTTATTTCTTGCTTTATATTTAGTATGTTCAATAAAGATTACTTAATCAATAAATGACTGTCATAGAGAAAGTTGGGTGGCAACGTGACAAATTTTATATCTTACCATGGTTATAATAGACGAGATGTAACTAAATTGTGGAGACTCTAAGATCTATTAGCTGCGAAAGCATAACTCAAATATGCGGACTGGAGAGATGGTTATATTATGAATACCTGTCCCACCAAAACAATACGAATTATCTATATGAAACCGAAAACTGACTAGGTATAGGCCTATAGGTAAATTAATATGCTACAAAGCTTTCCATTTGTAATTATCCCAAACACCCGTGGTTCGGTGATTGAGTATGTCCAACTCTTAGGATGTATTTATGCCTGCGACAGATTAGCCCCAATATATTTTTACATTGGTACTTTATAAGTAACCAATGGTGGACAAGCCAGAGAAAATAGCTCTAGATGTCTAAATAAATCAATAAACAACCCAAACAGAGATTTAAAAACATACGTACATACTACCGTACTATGAGTAACCATGACAACTCTGTCCATTCAAGACAATGCAAACAAGAATTAATGTACGTCAAATCTTGTATGTGGCTACGACGATTTTACTCTATTTTAAAAACACCAACCATGACACAACTTAAGTTCTAAAAAATTTTATGCATGTGGGACAATGAGATATGACAAGAAAATAACCTATTCATTCATGTAAATCTGTATTTAATATATTCACTGAAACCATTATTTTCAATACGAAAACAATGACTTTTTAAGGTTGGCATCAAATTTTCTTTGCCGTCAACAAAAAACACCTTCTTTTTGTATGATTGTATGCGTCTGCAATACCTGTTCCAACAGGAAAATTAATAGAAAAATTATCCTATAGATTTTTCATTTTATTAATGTATAAATATTTTTTAATTTTTTTAATAGCGTAAGAGTAACTAGACTAGTATTGCAATTAAACAAGGAGTAGTGAAGTCTAACAGTCATTGTAACCAGAGCTATTCGCATACAAAATTACAAGTTTTAATATGTCTGAAACATAGCATCATTGATAGGACTGACTAAATTTGAATATATGATATTACCGGTTTTTTAATGCACTAAACTATTTACCTCATCTCCTTACTACTTTCCAAAGTCTATAGGTTAGCTTTTCTTCTTCGAGATACCAATGTGCGGACAGAAACGTTGCAAAATTAAACACCATTCCAGCATCATATATGAGTAAATAGCGTATCACTAAGACCTGTAGACCTGTAACTCTGTATTAACTAACGTTAAATAGCAGAGGGCAAATGAGTAGATGTAGGAAAGATGGACTTAAACTCAGAGCACTACAATACCCAAATCCCCGTTTGTGAGTCTGATGTCTACAAGAAAAAGAGCTAGTATGTTTGAGGCGTTCCGCTAATAGAAAATAGTAAATAACGTGTTTGTATTTACACTAAGATTTAAATAAAACATTAATTTACTTTATATCTTGAACAAGAGATGAACCGCACCTACATTATGTGCTGGCGGGAATCAGCCACTAAAATGCTAAATAGACGAACAATGGTCGTATGCTACGGGTCAATAAAAATTACACATCAACAGTTTTTACAATGCCCTATAAATCATATCTCGACCGTAAAAAACTCGTTAAAAGAAGTGAAAACTGGTTGTTAAACGGGTCTCCGGTAAGATCTTAACTGTATCCTCGGAACATTCTTTCCGATGCGGTTTTAACTTCTATATTATCCGCAATGCGTTAGAGAAAGACTTTTATGTACTTGGAGAGGAACCGGTAAAATGTCTACTTCCCAAAATCTTCCTTTCAATTACCGTGCAAACTTGGTTAACCAATTCATATATTTTTCAACAGCACATAAAGTGATGTCTCTATACCTTGTGGTGCAATTTTGACCACAAGTGAAAGATCCAAGACAAACATACGCGCCTTTACTCGATCCTGATCTTGATCTTAGATTTAGCGTAACAAATACATTATTCCTAATAGTGTAGAATCAAACTAATTATGATGTTAGCTGCTCAGCGTGGTGCTTCTGTAACGAGGAGGGGTTGAGTGCGTTGTGGTATCGACTGCCTGGTTCGACGAAGTTCCAAGTCGACCTATTTTTGTGCAGGCTTAACAATTTTTTATATTTTTATTATTAATTTTGTATATTACAAAATTACTAATATTAAACATTATAATTATAACCTATGTATATTTAAAAAAGTGAAAGACGTTTGTAAGTGGGGAAAATTTTAATGTAGAACTTATGTCTTGATATTATATTACAGGAAATATTCGTTATGAGTTCTTCAAGAAATAATTATTATACTTAAGCTTAATCTTTCTCTATCTTCTTGCCATAAACATCAAATATAAGTCTTCCATGAGAGGTTTATTATGTCCCGCTAGTTTTTCGTTTAAGAGGTAAGATTAATACAAATTAAAATTTAGAAAAATTGAGAGTAAAACACTTGTTGTTAATTGTTAAAATTATGTAAGATTGTAATGATATAACATTTTAGTAGTACTGCAATACGGACCTACGGGACACATGTTTTACACCCTTTCCGTTTCTTCCTGTGGTAGAGGACTTTAAACAGCTGAATTGTAATTTGCGTTATGTCTTATAAACAATTTTTATAAGAAAACCTGCAAATTATTTTTGCTCTTATTTTCTTTCTATCTCTACCCGCAATATTTTCGTTCCATGAAAAATACAATGAACCACATTTAAAACTGAGTGAAATACGGACATGGTTCTCTAAAACCTTAATAATTATTAAAAAAACACATAAGTTTCGAGATAATATTTTTAAAGCAACTGTTTAAAAAAAACTGCGACCCAGAATCGAGAAACTGAATATCATCGTTCACACGTATAATCACATGTCTTTATAGTCTAATTTTCAGGTTCTAAGATTGGTTTAATTTCAGATATGGGTGTAAAATTTTTTCTCTTCTTCAATTTATATAAACTCCATAAATTGTTATTTCTTTCTGAGTGACGTATAACGTGTATCAAATGTTATATATGCAATAGATTATCTTCATAATATTTCGTTACTATAGATAACGATAAGAACACATTTAATATCATAAACTTCAGCGTGCCGCATATTTTAAAAACCTCCGGTTATTAAATGACGAAGTCTTAAAACACTTTCAAACTAATATATCTTCCCCATGGAATGAATTAAAGGATTCTCTTTATCCTGTATTTCCCTAATCCTCATTAAGAAGTCTAAAATTTGAATACTTAGAGCTGCAAAATGAATATAGAGAATTTTTTACTCCTACAAAACCGACTCATGATCACCAATTGTAGAGACTCTTATACACACCTTATCATGGACAAAGGTCACACATCGGTGACCTACCACGGGGTGATATGGACCAAATGTTGACATAGCTGTGGCAAGTGCGTCACAACTTTGTCACATAGAGGAGTGGGCACACGTACACACAGGTGTTCCAACACATCTCGACTTTTGTGACATTGCAACTTAATTACTGTCAGCAATTGCCTAACAAATATCACTGCCAGTTAATAATTGAGAGTCTGTTTAGTATTCTTCTTCCCGAGAAATATTTTTTATCAGACAAATAATTTTGCACATGAGCCTGGTTCCTGAGTTTGAAGCGAACTAAATAAAACACATATACTCTTCTGCAATTTATCTAATGGTGCAGTTCTGGACATGAAAAAAACACATTTTTTTTTTGAGGGGAGAAATATATAGGTGTTTGTTTATATTTTATATTAAAATCTCTTTAGAATTTTTCTCTTTAAATATGAGGGTATAGTAATTATATCGCAATATTATAGGCTATTAAATATTAACCCTATATACAAAAATATATATTTATATAAAACAAGAGCTTTGCAACTGTATGTTTGGCAGAGTTATGAAGAGCACCACTCCTCTAATAGTAAACAACATATCTAATAAAATAGATATTCAATTCAATTGTTTTGATATATGTTATTGGTATACTGTTTTTGCTTTTAGTCTGGTTTGTAAAGGAGCTAGATAAATCACACACTGTCAACAAAATGGGCACATGTACTTGTACATTCTGTTGTTTATCATTTATGATGTTGGAGGTATATTGTTTGGAGAGTTTTCTGAGAATACACGTAGTTTTGGTATGAATTGACAATTGTCCCTGTTGTTTTTATTTAGAAAGGCGAGTTTATAGTGTGAAATTGAACTGTAGATTAAAAATGGTATAATAATTAAGGAGAAGTAGGAACTAAGAAGAACTATGTTACATAGAAGAAGAATGACTCGTGTTCGTAACATTTAACAAATAAAACAAGTACAGTAACCTTCAGGTAATGAAGAGGATAGGCCTTAGAAAACCCCCAATAGTTGTCTAAATCCACATCCAATAGAGAAATTGAGCCCATCAAACCTACGCCACTGCTATGATAATTCCAACTGAGACCTATTACACTATTGAAACCATAGTAAACATTTGATACATGCTAGAACTACAGTGTTTGAAAGATTGATGTTGCAGTGTGTAGGGCTTTTCATGAGGCAACCTATCATTTAAGTCTGAAAAACTACATATGCAGAGGCTCGAGCAGTACAAATTTCCGGTCTCCTGTAGCTGTGGCATGACAAAAGCTTTTTGACAAACTGAACCCAAAGCAAACAGATTAATAGGCCTAGGCCTATTGTGGCAACTCAAGCAAATGTTCACAATGCTACTAATGACGTTGAAACCTAAATGAGTTTCTAGTATAAACGGCTAGAGCTGCGTACTAGGTAAAGGTTCTAATATCTGCATGCTAACACACTCTTTGACGGCAAAGAGAGAATTTACCCCGCCTCCGTCCCAGCACGATTCAATCAACATCTGAACAGTGAATTTGTCCCCAGTCCTATGTAAATGATGATTTGTGGAAAACACTAATTGTAAGGAGAGCCAGTGACAGGAAGCAGTTTATTGAAAATGGAAATTCTAATGGAACTTATTTTGGTTGCGGTTGACGGAAAGCTGGACAAACAGCGAGGCCACTCACCATCGCATAAAATGGCCGAGCGGTTTGTCACAATTACTATTCAGCAGATACGTTGGAAAGAGTAATAATGTATACATTTATTCAATGTACAATATACTGTAACTGCCCTCAGAGAACAAGCAACCATACACTTTAGAAATATGCAAGTCAAATAATATGAAGGTAATGAGCAGTGGAGTAATGGAAGCTGAAGGCTGCGAGTTTCTTTTTTGTCTTTCTTTTATTTTCTTTATAGCGACTTGGCAATGTTCAAAAAATCCGAGACTCAAATACGGAAGTGTTTCGCTTATGTGGAGAAAGTTCCTTGAGAGATTAGGACTTCCAATGGCGTATGCAAGCAGTATGTGGCAGAATAGCTACCATACTGGCTCCAAATGTATATTCCATTTCAGAAGTTGAACATGTCTCGTTAGGCGCACACGTTCCCAGAAGAGGAAGGGGAACAAGAATCACAGGGACTTTATCATGAAAAATAAAGGCTATGAAGCTTTCATGACGGAAAATCCTCTTTTCTGGAGAAAGGTAGGGCTAACAGGGAAGAGGCGATTCCAACAAATCCAAATTATACTATGTAACTAGCCATCCGTAGGAAAGTACCACAACAGCGTTGGATAGAGCCAAAGCAGGACGAAGCAAGCTTCTTGGTAGCGGTTATGTAACTGACATGTTCAGATCTACTAACGATACGCACTTTTATTATTTTTCTACATATTTTATAAGCCCAGACCCCTGAAGGGACAACCATTGGTGTATGTATAAACAAGAGCCGCCAAAGGAACAAAAACTAAATATTGACCAATCAGCCAACCATTTTTCACATCTCACCTGTTCTTAATGAAAGCAATCAAACCATTTTTCTTAAAATCTTTGTCGCATCCTAGAAACTACTCCAAAATGTCTCAAAGGAAAAAATCTCATAATTCCTAATGAGTCTAGTGAATATCTACTTATGTCATATTGTAGGCTTCTGGCAGCGTGTCTCCCTACAACGCAATACTCATGTGTTACACCTACGGTGCTCTTAGGCTATGGTGTCCTATGAGGCACTACCTACTCATTCCAATGATTGGGATACTAGCGTCTCCAAAGTTGATAGAGATTATTTAAGAGAGAGTCATCATTGTTGGGCTAGAATCCAGGAACTGAATTATAGCTGCTTTTAGCTTTAAAACGTCCCTGACAGCCCAGTCGTGAGTTCGCAAAGTCACGATAAAGCGGAACTAACTCAGACATTAGAGAAAAAAAATCAGGAGCAAATCAAGGGACTTTTATGACCAAAGAAAGCTCTGGAGGAGGATTCTGTATTCGAAGATAGCAAGTATGGATCCGAACAACCCTTCCTACGAGTGCAGGGCACCATCATTAAAACCAAGTAATAGTAAGTCCAGAAAATATGCTACCTTCTGTGCATTTTCATGAACATCTTTGTGCCGAAAACTGGTTGTTATTTCTTATAACTTTGGGGCCCTATAACTCAAAAACTACCTTAGGACTACACCCGAGTCAAATTTATATCTAACAGTATTCTCACTTACTATTGTGGCCCTAGTCGTCCCCTCAGGGAAATTTATATATAAATATCCATCTTGTCAATTGAGGCTCAGTAAACATATTTTAACTTATGACCTAAAAGATTTAGTTAATAAACAACAAGAAATTATAAGATAAAATTGGATAAACTTTTTTAAATTTTTTTTTTTCAAATATAAAAAACCTCATATGATAAAGACCTAGATTATAAGCTCTCATTTAATAAGTAAAATTAACAAATCCAGGACTCTAATACTAAAAAACCTTATACAGAGATTATAGAGGTTCCCAAGGTTAACATTATGTTCTTCATGGAGGCGTCGGACTGCCCATTAATAGCAAACTCCCAAACATTCATACACCATAAAGTTAAAAAAATTCTTTTCTTACGTTTTTAAAATGCTAAGCAAGGCTTTACATAAAATGTTAGGAAAAAAAACCAGTGTGGACATACAATTATTTTTGTAAATAAACATTTTCTGTCAAATATTGGAAATAATCTTTTCTTGAGACAAGAGAAACCCAGGAAAAATGGAATATTTGTTTATTACTAGGTATGTTGATTAAAACATGAAATAGACTTATAGAGTATAGATCCGTTATTCCTTTAAGTATTCTCTCTTGCCGAAAGACTAGTGTTGTTGGTATGACATTCTAAAAATAAATAACGTACGATGAGTAAAAAAATCAACCTTGAAAATTTTTAAAATGTTCAATACAAATTTTTGAACCAACGCTCCAATTGAGGCGAAAAAAAAAAAGAGAAGAAATTTAATAGATAAAAATATTCGCTGATCACATTTCATGAGACAATTTGAGATATCTCTTAACGTTATGAGAAAGGCATCTCTTAAAAGTTAATAAAAATCTCATTATTACGAAATTTGTCCATATTTGCATATTCATCGAAAGCTGATTTACACTCTGTAAATGAAAACTTCAAAAAGTAACATAGAATACCTAAAATATTAAGAAAATTACAAATGTCTTATTATGTGTACTTCACTTATAATTACATAAAGGAAGAAATATTCGAAGTCTGCTATACTTAACATTACCGGAAGAGAATCCTTACAAAGCCGTTTCTTACTTGTTAATAGCCAGTACTAAAAACACAAAAGAAGAGTAAGTTAAGACGCACTAATATACATTTTCTTCTATTCTTTATTGAAACCATATATTAAATCTCCGGGCAAACAAAATAAGAAATATTATAAGGGTTCTGAAACTGAAGTGATGAACCGTTTCTAACGACTTCAGTCAGACCAAAATTTCGTAGTTAATGAACCATGTGTACGATAATATAGAACTTATTTCTTGTCAACTTTAGAAATGATGCAGGAGGATTTTAATTCTCAGTGGAAACCCTTTCTTTGATATATCTCGCAAATAAACATTCAAAATTTTTGG
>NW_025788534.1:0-9539 GCF_021130785.1 Homalodisca vitripennis
AATATGTATTTAAAATTGTCATTGATTTAGGGGTTTATTTTAATAAATTAAATAAAAATACATAACCTTAAAACTAAAATGGAAAAGGTGTTTTTTTATTTTAAATCGTTTTTACAATCAATATTAAAATATTGCATTCCAACATATAGTTTTCAGAACATCTTTATTATGTATAACAAAACGTACGTAATCATGTTTTTGTAAAATTATTGAATAGGATTTACGGATATTAAATATGTATTAAAATTGTCATTGATTTTAGGGGTATTTTAATAAATTACATAAAATCCATAACCTTAAAACTAAAAGGAAAAGTGTTTTGTAATGTATATCGTTTTTACAATCAATATTAAATGGAAACAGGATTTTTCCGGACATTTCCCCATCGTTAAGTGAAACAAGAAAACAGAAAACACTACGTTTCGAGATCTGCAATCTGATCTCTTCTTCAGGTAAAGAACTAACCTAATACATAATTACAAACTAGGTTGAAATAAACAAATCTTACTAAAGCGTTGGGTGGCACGCCTAAGTCAGGAATCAAACCTCATGTTGTTTTGTCAACTTCACTAACACTAAAGACATGCACTTAATACAAAATTTATACAAAACACTAATCATTAAAAACAAAACTACGGGAATACAGGTCACAATACGTCTTCACTCGTCTACTAACCATCTACGACTGACCAGAGGGACTAGCCAATGGTACTCGTGACGGCTGGCTAAAAAATGATGGCGGAAATACAAGGGAAGGGGAACAGGAATGGGCCCTTTCGTTATTATTGGTTCATGCGAAAATGAACTTCTTAAAACCATATTGTAAACTCCGCAGTGGTTTTTACAAATCCGGGATCCGTTTGATACTTTTGGTTTTTCTTTAGTTCATTTTTTAGAATTTGGCAACCAAAGCGGCCTAATCTCGACTGATGGGTTGACTGATTGGTTGGCCCTGCCAATTTAAATTTGTATGTTGCCTCAATTAATTTCCTTTTGAAAAATGTGGTTCCCGATGTATTATGTGGGCTTCATCCCATTCTTTATGATGGTCTTTCGGACCAACAATGGTGTGAAATTTTTTGACTTTTCTGTGAAACCCTTTCTCGTGTTTTCTTTGTGTTCTTTTATCCTTATTTTTAGTGGTCTTTTTGTCTCGCCTATGTATTCCCTATTGCAGCTACATTTTATACTGTAAACACAGTTTTTGGAAATTTCCTGTGTGCCATTTTTTGGTTTTGTTTTTACGGACTTTGTCTAAGAGTGTTGTGTTTTTTTAAACGCGGTTCTAATGTTGAAACTTTCTACCTACTCTTCTAATTTTCTCCCGATAATCCCGGCACATAAGGGATTGACTTTTAAACGCAAATTTATCACAATTCTGTTTTTCTGACTCAGGGAATGATTCTCTGGTTCGTTTGCACTTATTAATTACTAATTTGAGGGTATCCATTTCTTCTGAGATCCGATTCAATTTTCTTAAATTCTTCTTTTAGCCCATCTTTTCTGAGCACAAGCTCTTTGCTCTATCAAACAACGAGTAGGCTACTCCTTCTTTGACAGATTTTGATGGTTGGATTGATAATTTAAATATTTTCCTGTGTGTGTTATCTTTCGAAAAAACAGTTGTCTTAAGGACATCCCTATCTCTTAATAAAACACACATCCAAAAAGGGAAGCTTGTTTTGGACTTCCACTTCCATTGTGAGGCGGGGGGAAGGAGAAATACTATTAATGTGATTCAAAAAATTATTTAATTTAATGTCTCCATGAGAAAAAATAACAAAGGTATCATCCACATACCTCCACCAAATCTTCGGTTTGAACTGAGCTGAAGCCAAAGCTTTTCGCTCGAATTCCTCCTTTAAAGATATTGGCGAAAATAGGAGACAGTGGGAGAACCCATTGCCATCCCCTCATCTTGACGGTAATTTTTCCCTCTAATCAAAATAATTGCATTGAGTGCATAGTTCTAAAAAGTTCCATAATTACTGGCACGGGAAGTTTAGTTTTTATCCTTTAAGTTTGGTCTTCTTTGGGGACGTGATTTAATAATTCCGAGAGTTTCTGGAACTGGTACATTTGTAAATAGACTTTCGACATCAAAACTTACCAGTTTGTCAGTTTCAGTCAACTTTAGGGATTTTGACTTCTCTACGAAATCCCTGAAATTTTTGATGAAAGAGTCAGTTTTTCCTACCAATGGTGTTAAGATGTCCAAGAGGACTTTAGACAATTCCCTGCAAGGTGAATCACGAGAACTAATGATGGGCCGGAGAGGGATGGTAGGTTTTGTGGATTTTGGGAAGGCCATACAATTGGGGGATTTTGGAGTGGTGAGGAGTTAATTTAGATCTAAATTTATCTGACACTTAACGATGGCAAATGTCCCGGAAAATCCTGTTTTCCCTTTACAATCCCTTTCCCTCGTCAAAAATAACCTTCAAACAAACAATATTAAATATTGCATTTCGTCATATAGTTTTCAGAACATCTTTATTATGTATAACAAAACGTACAAATTCTGAAGTGGTTTTTTAATAGATTTAGGCACTTTGGGTTATAATCAGTAAAATATTTAATATCTTCATAAGATCACATTTTCAAAATAAATATACTGCATTAGATAAAGAATGTGTTTAAAAGTTGACCACATATTAAGTGACAGGGCGAGTGTCTCATACACGAAATAAATTATTTTAGGGGTACATTGATAGATAAAATGGATTAATGACCAACGCAAGCTCTCTGCATTGTACTGTATTATATATTTTATTATTGTTGTACCTTTTCATGGAACAGTTTACCGTATTATTATTCAGAGGACTTTTATAGGTTAAAATTATCGTTTTTTTTGAAAATCTTCTTTAATTTAATAATATAATTATTTATAAATTATAAGTATGAATAGAGCTGATATTGTAGAGCTGTAGCCAAGCAGTATTATAGCGTGTCGCTGAATTGGAGATAGGGCGGGTTTTGAATACTGTCTGTGACGTACAATCATCTACCTTGTTCTGTACTGACTCACTCCCTTATCCTCACATTGAAATTTGGTGCCCAGATACGAGCGCTTGGGGGCACAAGTGGGATAGGCCTTATTTTTTTTAAAGAAACAAGGATAGAAGTATATTTTTAGTTCCTTTCAACGTGTATAATATTTTGTTCTAAAAAATTACTCTGAAATTTCATTTTCACTTTTAAAATGCATTTTAAAAGTTTTTCAGATGTGTTTTTACATTGCATAATATCCTAGATTTCAAGTAAAAAATGTGCACAACATAAAATCAACTAATTTTTAACAATAAATATTAAATTAGGTCTTAATTTTTTTTCATTATATAATTATATATTATATATATATATTTAAAAATAAATATACTAGCAACCCGACAGACGTTTCCTGTACCACGCTTTAATGCGAAAATTTTAAACTTTGATTATCTGTAACATCTGGGCTGTTTGATAAAAAATTCTTTTTAAAAAGTTATTACAATATTAAATTCATCAATGTACATTTAATACACTTCGACCAACCGATAGTGTGTGAGTATAGCATGAGTGAGGGAAATTGTAGGGGATGTTTTAAAGAAAACTTATTTAATCTGAAGGAAAAAAAAGTTAAAACAACGTTTTTTAACGGGTTATTTTTTCAATTTACAATTAAAATTTATGTAATGCTATTGAATGACAATATTTTTTTTTAAACCCTTCAGGAATGTACATAAACAAATTAGAGGTTGTCCGAGGGGGCTGAAGTAAATAAGTGGCCGCCATTACAATCGAATTTTTGATATTTCTTTTTAGTCTATCTAAACTACCGAATTTTCATTATAGTTATTTAAAAAATTTACAGTATGTTGGGGAACCCAACGAATTTAAATTTTATCTAAAATACTAAATAAGTTTTCCCTTATAGGGTGAAGTATAAAAAGGGCCCCCATCACAATCAAATTATGGATATTTCTGAATAGCCATCAAAACTACTAAAATGACGAACTAAATTAGTTATAGCTATTTAAAGGCTAAATTTTAATTACGGCCAACATCGAAATCAAATTAGATATTTCAAATTTAGCCATCTAAACTACCGAATTTCATTATCTTTATATTTATATTTCTTGTTGCGTGTGTATGGAGCGAACTCCCCTAAATAAAGTGGACCATCTTGGAATGTTTTACTTGTTCCGCAGAATGCGCTACGACACTTTTTAAAAAATTTTTTCTTTTTTAAATTTCCCATTTTTTCCTGACAGTTTGGGCGCTTTCAAATATGTGTGTTGTTTTGTAACATGTTAATTATTGTGTGAGTGCTAATTGTAATATTACATTGAAGAGTTGAAGATTTTTGAAGTAAAAAAAAAAATTATTTATATTTGAATTATTGAAAATTTTAAAAATTTATTGAACAAGTGATATTTGGTCGCATAACCTAAGTAGCATAAAATCAAAAGGTTGTTTTTCTATGTGTGAAAAATTTGTTAACATTTTGGTCACATAAGTTAAAATTTAAAGTAGATAAAAACCATGAGAAAAACTTTGCCTTTCCCCACGAAGAGTGGTATTTTTCTGTAAAAAAAAAATTCCCTATAATAGTAACCCCAATAATATGGGAACTTTTTGAATAGAATTTTAATTAAAACTTCTATATAAAATTTTAACAAACACTAGGGGTCTAAAATACAAAAAAATATTCCCCCAAGGGTTGAATCAATAAGTGGCCCCATCACAATTTAAATTTTTTATATTCTGAAAAGCCAAATTTTAAAATACTAAAAAAACGATCCGAATTAGATTTAGTTATTTAAAGGTGAAGTATAATAAGCGGGGCCCCACACAACAATTATTTTTATTTTGTTAGTCTATCTAAACTACTGAATTACTTTTTGTTTTTTTTCAATTACGTTGTACGAAACTGGCCAACAAAATTTATTTATCTAATAACAAAAATTTCCCCTTTGGTCTAATTACAAACATGAATTTCATTTAAAGTTACTTTAAAAAAAGTATATATCAAAAAGGCCAAAGAATTTAAAATTAAAACCAATTCCTCATTTTAACAATAGTTATTGAACAGTTTTCATTAAAAAATTTCAATTAGCACTCACACAATAATTTACGAGAACAGAAAAAAAAAACAAAATTTTTACGCACAAACTGTGGGAAAAACCTGGGAATTAAAATAGAAAAACAGAAATTTGGGTCGTAGCACATTGCTGGACCAAAAATTAAAACATCCAAGATAAAAAAAATTTATTTATAAACAAAAAATTAAGATCATCGCTGCACCCCTTAAATTTACGAATTTCAGTTAAAAGTGTATTTTACAAAAATGCCAATTTTTTTATTGGATAAACCTCTATTGAAATCCCGATTTGCCTATTAAATACCGAATTTCATTATAGTTATTTAAAATTACGTATGTACAGAACGGAACAAATTTAATTTAAAACCAAAATTTCCAACTATTAAAAATTTTTTATTTAACAGTGATTTGTAGTATTTTTAAATTTTAACTTATCTGAAAATTTTGACTACAGATTAAAATGAAATTACAACAAAAATTTTTTTAAAACCATTTTTAAAACTTGATTATCAAAATGTTTAAAAATGTTTTCACACATAGGAACACAACCTTTTAAAGTATCTACTTTGGTTTTTTTGAGGAATGGACCAATAATCTCTATTAAGTACTATTATAATTTTAGCACTCACACAAAATTACACAATGTTTTATTTTTTATTTCTTCTTTTTCCCTTTTGGTTTTATAAACTTATAACGCGGCCCCGTATACACTTTTTTAACTTCATTCGATTATATTTTAAGTTATTTGCCGTATTTATTTTTAAAACATAAAACCTTACAAAACAAACACACACACACACTTTGTCACAAAACTGTCAATTTCATTTAAAAGCTAAAACTTCCAATTTTAATCTGGATAATTTTTATCCCCAAGTGATACGAATTTTATTGATACAAGAATGGTTTTATTTTTATTGTTTATGTTTACTCTATGCTTTCAAATTTATTTTAAACTGTGTTGTAATTTTATAATGTTTACATAGAACAATTGGGTGAAAATTTAACTTTGCAATCGCATTAGATATGATCAAGCCTTTTTAATAATGAAAAAAATGTTTCGCCTCTTTGGTGAACTTCAGCTGAAAATATTCAAGCTTTAAATATCGTTCACTTTTTTTACGTGTCGTAGGCAGCTGCGACCAATATAAAAACACCCCAACATCAACAAAAATTTTAATTAAAAAATTTAATTATTTTGACAATAAAAAGTAAATAAATACCCCATTCTGTCCTTTTTTTGGGACAGTCAAAAAATCAATGAAAATACTGTTCATTAACCATAAACAATCTAAAAATCAAAACTAAAAAAAAAACAATCTTCTTTTTCTTCACTTTCTTAGCTGCAAATAATCTTTTGGTTTGCACGAAAAAACCCAAAAATTTTAAAACTTTAAAGGAAATGATGGAATTTGCTAACAACCTCGAGAAGTCGGGGAGAATGTAGAAAACCACTTTTTTTGACGGGTTTTCATTAATTTTCCAAATGTCATAAAATCATCAAAAATTTGGGTTTAAAAAATCGTAATAAAATTCAACACCAGATAAGAAAAAAAAAGGAAAATTTCTCATAATAAATGTTTCGATCCCCACAAACCTAATGTTTCTTTAAAAGGAAAAAAATTTTTTTCCCAAGGGGGTTTTTAAATAATAAAAATTTTTATTTGTTTTTAAATTTGAAAAAAATTTTGTTTTTTTTCACCCCGTATTTAATTTTGTAAGCAGATTATTCAAATGTGTTTTTTTATTTCGAAATTTCTGGGTTTGGGTTTTTAAAAAATTAAATTACAATCTTACAAAAAAAATATTTTTTATCAAAAATTTTTCCCCTCTATTAAACATTTGTAACATTTTTCATTTATCTTCCATTTAAACAAAAAATTTTTTTTAAATGGGGATTTGGAAAAACTCTCCGAGTATAAATTTTTCAGCGCAAATGTTTGTTTTACATTTTACAACGAAAAATAGAAAAATTTCATTCTATTTTACAACTTTTTTGGATTTTTTGCTAAAATCAAAGATTTTCCCGGAAAAATCGAGATTTTTACACGAAAGAGTATATTTTTAATTTTTTAGAAGGAATGAAAAGAAAATATAATTTGAAAAATTATTTTTTTAAATAAAAATTATTTACTAAAATTCACCAAAAAAACATGAACTCACCAAAAACTCTACAATTTCTCATTAAAACATGCAAAAAGTGAATTTAGTGAATTTCCGGTTTTTTTAACAACTTTTATCCGCTTCGATACTTTCCTTAAAAAAAACAGAATTAAAAAAACTGGAGAGTCTTTTGCGAAAGAACAAAATGCACACGTGTACACACAAAAAACGAAAAAAAAAGGGGTTATATTTTAATAAAATTACAAAGATATTGAAAAAAAAAAAAAAAAAAAAAACAGAAGTTTTATCGTTTTTTTATAAATTTTTCCCAAATTTTACGTCCCTTTGTAATAAGACTTAAATTTAGAAATTTTTTGGGTTTTTGTAAGTATCAAAATTTATAACACAATTCATTAAAAGATTTTAAAAATTTTTTTTTAAAATATAGCCACATTTTGTGTGAAAAAAAGGTATTACGTAATAATTTCCATTTATTCCTATGAAGAAAAACCCAATATGGTTATCAAACCAAAAATGGTGGGGGGGATGCGTTTTAGAGACAACTGAAAAAAACTCGGCAAAAAAACGAAAAAACCCCATTATGAACTAACATGTTTTTCTTCTTTTTCCCAAAAGCTGCTGTGATCAAAACTGAAAAAAAAAAAAATGGGAATGGGAGAAAAAAAGTAATTCAAGGAAAATATTGATTTTTTTTTCAGTTAGGAAAAAAAACTCAAGGCTCAGCGTTCCGTGGAACGCAACGTCATGAAATTTTTGAAGTTAACAGGTCACCCCGTTCCCTTTTGGCGCCTCGTCATAGTTATGAAACAAACGTCGGGGACCGGTTCCGTGGGGAAGCCTCGTATAGTTAGTGAAAAAACATCGAGGTCACCGCGTTCCTAGTGGAACGCCTACGTCATAGTTATGCCATAAAATATAAAAAACGATGATTTTTATAATTTTCTAATATCGTTCTTAATCACATCAAGGCAAAAATTTTCGAAACCCCAAACCCCATAACAAATCGGTTTTTACACTTTTTAAAAAACAAATTTAAATTTTCGTTCTTTGAACCCAAAAAATTTTTTACTCTTTGTTGTATCAAGACAAATGGCTATTCGCTAAAAATTCTTTGGTTTAAACTTTCCTTTTATTACATAAAATTTCTAAAAAATTTATAATCTGTACATGATTTTGAAAAACCTCCCGGGGAAATTTTAAAATTTTTTTAATTATCTGGTAATAAGAACCGTTCCCAAATTTTTCTTGATTTTTTTTACATCCAAACTATCAAACTTTTAAGGTTTTTTTCTTTATTTTCTGTCTATCTGTTTGAAAACCTATGAAAACGAATTGGGGTTGAAATATTTCATAAATATTTGTAATATCGAAAGAATAAGTTGTTCCGGAAAACCTTTTTTTAATACTTGCCCCAAAAAAGAAAATTAAAAATAATGTTTTATTTTTTTTTAAATTTTATCAATCAACCTTTTTTTCTCGTGTTTTTAAAAAAATTTGGGAATCTAAAAAAAAAAACTGTAATTGGTTTTTTTTCCCAACAGGGAAACATTTCCAGTTGCACTTCAGAAAATATCGTCTTTGCTCTTATAAAACTTAGAAAAACCCCTTTATAGATCGGAATAGTAACATTTTCAAAAAAAAATAACCAAAATGAGATAAATTTCCAGCTGCCAAAAAACCAAATTTAAAAACTGATTCAAAGCCTTAGAAGTTTGAGAAATAACATCACTTTTTTTAAAACGAAATAGTTCCTTTAAATTTTGCTTAATTTGGCCCAGTTTTTGACTTCTTCTATCAATTTTTTTGTTTTTTACTTTTAATCTTTGAAAATAAAAAAGGTATAAAATTATCGATTAATCTAACTTATCATTTTCCAAAATAGCTTGACCATCTTTTTTTGTTAAAGTTCCCGAAATTAAAACTGAAGTTTGACGAGCAAAAAATTATCTCCAAAATCAAATTAAAACTCAGTTCTTTTTTTTCGGTTTTCAAATGTTGTTTACTAATTTGGGTAAAATTTTTTTAAAATCCCCCCTTTTTAAAACACTAGATATTTTCTGTAGTCCGCCATTTTAAAAGACAAATTTTAAACTCAAAGTATAAAAAGATTCATTTTTTTATCGACTAATGTACGTTTTTATAAAAAAAGATATAAATTTTATAAAAATAAAAAGATTTTAAGTCATTTTTAAAGATCTACTTCGTCCCCCCTTCGGGATTCCTTCCCTTTAAAAATTTCGATCTCCGTCACATATTTCAATAAAATTTGCACAGGGTAGTAACCGTATCTATAATATTGTTCCAATCAAATGATCTTTATTTTCATCCAAAAATT
>NW_025788535.1:0-13350 GCF_021130785.1 Homalodisca vitripennis
AAAGCGAGGTTTTCCCATTTCTATGAGTTTACTTGTGGATTGATCCAATTTTCTCTTCGCTGTCACCTCATGCTGAAGGTTATAAAAGTTTTTAAAAGTTACAAATAACAGCATATTACTGTACATATATATTTAACTTATTACATAATTATGGGTAAACTTAACAGATTTAAAGTTATAGCTTTCATAAAATTATTAAGAATTTAATATTATCAGATTAGTAGAAACATATTACATTAATCAATTGCAATTTTTATTTTTTAGTATAAGATAGGGATAACAGCTGTCGTACAGTGCCTATAGCTCTTTTTTAGCCTTGAAGTGCCAAGTGGGATATAAAATTGAAAAGTGTTACAGAAAATAAATTTTTCGTGTCCTAGTAAGGGGAGTCTTCAAATAACGTTTAGAAAAACGTAATGGAACTGTTATATCTTTTCTGGATGCTTTCTTATAAAATGCCACACAGACAACTATAAAACATGAATAATAACAGTAAGCAAAATAAGCAATTTTTAATTTTTCACCCGAAATTTTAGAGTGATTTGGCGATTTTTTAGACTAGTTTTTGGAATTCTTTGATTATTTTTAGATTCCTATCAGACTCGGCTTTCTATACCATATCAAGCCGCATAGTTTTTAAACTTTAATGTTAGATAAATAAAAACTTATAATTCATAACGCTAATAAAGTACCAAAACTGGTGTCGAAGGAAATCAAAATAGACAAGCATTGAGAAGTATCTGGCGAGGTCATCATATTATAAAAATATAGTATTATACATATATGTTTTATGTGGTTTTTAATTTATTCGTTTTTTAATTTAGTCTGTCCCACGAATCTTTCTTCTTGTGTAATTCAAAATGACTGTATAGTATTATAGTTGCTTATCACAGAATAATTGAATAATTAGGCGTTGGTACACTAATTTCTCAGACTTGCATTTCTTTTTTAAAAGCTTTATCTAACATATCTTTATTATCTACAGTTTATCATGCCAGGTGTTTTATCTTTGAATTGTAAACTAATATCTTGTTAAGGGCAACAAAGATTACACCTTACCATTAGCTGGAAACCAAATTAACACCTAGTTTATCTACCAAAAAATGGCCTAAAAAGGTAGAGATGGTCAGGACAATTGCAAAAACTTAAATGATGAGTTGGGATATGGTGTTACTCTTTTGAAATTGCATTGAATGTGGACTTACATTAAAGCTAGCCACAATAATAAATATAATAAAAGGATTGGGTGGGTATAATGAATTACACCCCAACTACCGTCGTTTATTAGGGGAATGTTAGTGATATCTCGATGTTGAAAGCGCCAATCTTCACGTGACTGCAATGGACGTGCATATGAGATACGGAGATTTGGCGATTTTCAATCATAATTCATCACTAAATCAGACAATTTTCACATCTATTTTTATGCACGTGGGAAAATATTTTAACTGTAAGTTTTAAGAATATTATACAGCAGTGAGCATAATACCTTAGCCGTTATATCTAAATCTAATGGCAATGTTAATTCATAGACTATTGTCATACCAGTTACAATGAAATTTATCTTTCATAATGAGTTAATAATTAAGGCATAGTCCTTCTGATTAATATTTAACGGTGGAACAACATAGAGATCCTAACTGTTCCTTATTTGAACAAACGCAATTGTGCTCAAGTATATTGCAAACAGTGCATACTATAGTTGTTTTGTGCAAAACACATAGCTAGACACAATATTTTATATTAAGTAATGTACAAAAAACCATGCTCCCTATTAAAAACTTCTGATAATTTCATGGGAATAGCATAGTAACACTGCCAATAACACCTATAAACAACGGTTTCAAAATCTGATAAATTGTGGATAAGAAAAATTTCCTTAATCTTAAGTATAATCGAAACGAAAACTCCTTCGAAAGGAATTTACGAGTCTTCCAATCCATCAACGTGTTATAACTCACTTTCTCACCCGCAATAGTTCATTACTTGGGTGTGAGTTTCTTCGATGGGAAACTCATTATCTAGTCTGAAAAATATTTAATTTATCACATGATTCGAAAAAAAGTTTATGTTACTTAATTACATCGAACATCATTAAAAACCAATTATTATACTGAGAATTATAAAGATGTGTCGGTAAAAATTAAAAAGGTTGTATTAAAGTTACACAGGCTTAGAATAAAAACAAATAAGAAAGGGTGTAGTTCTCGTCTTGCATTAGGTGACAATATAGTGGAATATACAGAATTTATTTACTACCATACCGAAGTGCAAGTAGTAATCTGCTACCAGTCCTAGAACGCTTCTAAAAGAGTCTGTTTACATGTCGAATTTCTAAGTTTCACCGTGTGATTTTGAAGGAAGAAAAAAACTAGTTTTACAAGGAGTACCTCATTCGTGTAATTCAAGATTACTTTAGTAGGAAAGATAAGAAAACTATTATCCAATTTGTTCTACTTAACGTTTCTGGTTGAATCTAAAAAACTAATTTTGGAATTAGGGAAAATTAAGGTTGAAGTAAACTGTTTGCCGATGGCATTGATGGTAATATCCTCGAGAAAACTTTTTTGGGGATAATACGCTCAGCGATTTTACAATTGAAAATTTCAAATTTCAACATATTACATTCCATAATGTCAAAAATTTTGTACACATGATGTACATTAAAAATCTATTTACAAATTTCACTATTTTACATAGGGACAAACTATTTTCAAATATTGAATTTTGTATTATATAAAATTATCAAATATTTCACATTTTAAATTACCACTGTTAGTGCAATAATACACCCCTGAACTTAGCCATGAAAAAAAATCATTAATAATCCCTAAATTTCTTTATTTAAAAAGTTGTTAACAAAAATCAGTCCATGTAGAACAGTAACTTTAAAAATTTTAAATAAATATTTAGATTTTTTAATTTTTATCGATGTTAATACAGACTTTCAATCATTAGGCCTTTAGAATAGTATAAATATTGTGATATTGAATTTTGAAGCAAAAAATTATCATTATTTTTTTATATTTGTGATGTTATTACTATACGTTTCAATGATTGTTATTGATCATAATTTTGTATATCATAATATTTTTTGTGTTACCCGGAATATTTTGCTTATGTTTTATTTTTTATAAAATGTTTGAATGGCCAAGTAATTAAAAATATTTCTATCAGCAATTTAGGAGCAAACGCCAAGGAATACAACGTCAGATAAACAAAGTTACCATCCACATCATGGTCAATTTCCTACTTTCCGCTGGGCAAGGAGACGTCTTAGGTGCTCTTTGGAGAAAAAACTAAAAGCACTTCTGTTGTTTAACAATAAAAACAAAACGACTAAAAAACATATTAAAGAGAAGAAGAAAGTTAATTAAACTAGTATGTACAAATACGAAAGCATTTTGATATTTAAATACGATATGCTACCATTTATTAAGGTATTGTATGAAAGGGGGATTACGTAGGTTAACGGATCGACGTGTTTATTGTAGCTGTATTTACTTTTAAGTTTCTTGTCTGGTGTTGTTTGGAAAAAATAGTTAGAATCGATTTTGAGTGGCAGGGAATCCGTGCTTTTTTATTCTATCTCACCACCCTTTTTTGCATTATCTCCCATTATTCCTCTTTCTGTTTATTATTTGTATAAATTTGTATATCTATTGAGTGTTGTTGTTTTGTCTGTGTTTTCTATCCTGCTAGTTCTTACCTTAAATATATTTGGTTGGGTAGACGTCGACAAAATTTTGTGGTGTAGCTCATTTTATGGTGTTGATAAGGTGTGTTGGTTCTTAAAAACACGTGTGGAGAAAAAGTGTTCAGGAATAGTGCACTGTGTGTGATATCAATGACAGCTAAAACGAAGACACACATTTATTTGATGTTAGAGGATAAGTCAATGGTTGTGAAGCCGTTGAGAACCTGTTTCTTGATTACATTGTGAAAACAAATGAGATCCCATTCTTGTGTCACTCGTGCTTAATACGTTCCTCAACATTTTCCTCTTTAAGGAGTGTTAGCAATGCCCTCGTATCCCAAAATCATTGCTTGTGTGGATCTCTTACGCGAGCTGATAGAGTTATTAACTAACATTTTGTCCTACAAGCGTTCTTCGAAGGTTGTTATTTTAAGGCAGGTTCTTTCCCTACAATCGGTCTACAGCTTAAATGGCGTGGTAATTATTTTAATCACTATCAGTGGGGATATTTTTATTTTTCGTTTTTGTTTTAAACACAGAGTGCAAAAGTGGTGTTATTTGTCTTTATTTTAAATCTGAGTGCCATATGAAAAGATGGGGTCAAGAGTAGGGTATACCTTAATAGCGGGAAGTCTCCTTTCGTTAGATTAGCTTACTTGATTTTGGTGTTTGATAAATTGGTACAATGGTTACTGTTTTTGTATTTATTTGAATATATTCATAATGAAGAACTATAGTAGGAGACGTCTAATAGATATTGCGAGGAAATTTATTAATTAGATCTTAATCAAACCTACAATTATAAATTATAATAGAAATCTGTTTCAGTTTTCCTCGAAAGTGCTTTAATAATAATATGGCCTCAGATGGTCGCTTGTGTTCCTCCTAATTGTTCAGGATACTTGAGTCGATGTGTGGATTATATTATTATATATTATGATTTTAAAAAAGTATGTTATTCATGGTTGCTAGTGTGTAATATTATGATCTGGAGTGGCTGTTTGTACGGCCTAATTTCTTGCTACGTGTGTTGTAGTCTACCAACTTGTGATTCTACTTCTTTGCTGTAGAAAGTTGGTCAGCCTATTTTCTTGTGCGGGTAATAAGGAGTCTATATTTACGAAATTTTTTAGCCTTTCATGAGACATTAAGTAAGAAAGAGATTGTTTCTACGATGTGAGTTGGTTTAGTTGTTTTTTGTAGTATGAATTTCTTATATTTCTTTTTTTTAGGATATTAAGTACGTGAGACTTGGGACTGAAGGCATTATCAAAAATTCTAGTTTAATGTTGTAGTATCTTACGAATGTACTTTTAGATTTGGCGTTTTTTTTCTTGCCAGACTCAGGGGGAGGTTGCATCATCAGAGCCGTAGAAGAAATGGGTTTGTATAACAGTGAAAAGTATTGGGGTGGTGTGTGTTGGTGTTCTATGTTTAACAGTGAGGTTTATGTTAATCACTGCCGGCTGTGGGGGGGTTTACTGTAGCTTGTTGTGGTGGCTTGGGTTCTCTCCAAGTGAGAGAACGTGAAACGTGTGATTAAAATATATTGAAGAGAAGTAAACGTGATTAAAGATTCTGGATAGCTCTATAGGACACATAAAACAATATAACCAAACTCGTTATCCCTTCGTTATAACATACACCACCACAATGACTATGATTTTAAATTTTTGAGAAAGGGATGATGGCGATTTTCCAGAAAAAAAAAAGAAACGAAAGAAAGTGAAAGAAAAAAAAACAAAAAACAAAAAATAAAAAAAAAAGAAAAAAAAAACGAGAAAGAACACAAGAGACACGAAAGAAAACAAAGAGAAAAAAAAAGAAGAAAAAACAAAAAAAAGAAAAAGTAAATAAAAAAGAAAAAAAAAAAAATAAAAAAAAAAGAAAGAAAGAAAAAAAAAAAGAAAAAAAAATAGAAAGAGAGAAAAAAGAATAAAGAATATGTCGTTTTTTTTTTAATTTTGTTTCGTGCTGTGTGGGGGGCCGGGAAAAAAAATTAACTGAAGGTGTAGAGTGGGGGACAAATGTGGAAAAAATGTTAATGTGGCGGTGGTTTGAGTTGTGAGATAGAATGGAAACGCGTGTGTATGGGCGTGTTGAGGAAGATGTGGTTCGGGTGGTTACTTTTGGGTTTTGAGAGATCGTGAGACCAATAATTTATACAACGTGGTGAAGGGTGGGTAATGGAGCGTCTATTGGACAATTGTGTGACGGGGGATGGGGGAATGAGGCTGTGGTTCGAAACCCAAAAAGCGTGGGGGGTGTGGGGGGGGAGGGGTAAGGAGTGGTGTTTAGGTGTGTGAAAATTTGATTAAGAAATGTGCTTATCTTGTGTCCCACCGCGTCCTTCAAAAAGTTTTTCTATTGAACGATGAAGAGAACGGCAAATAATTACGTTTGAAGATCAGTATGTCTTTAACAATATTTTTTTAAAAAATTGGGGTTATAAAACCATACAAAAATATTTATGTACAAAATCATTTGCCACGCTAAATATGGTGTTTGCATATATTGGCTATGGTTTATTTGTTTAAAATGGACACCATAAGTGATCTATTGGAAAAAATTTTAAATATGACATGTAAGTCCTTACAAACATACATCATTTATTTCTTTGTTGTAAAGAATTAGGTAATTTATTAACAAAAGACAATATATTCTAATACTCCCAACAAAAACACTGTCAACGTTTCTCTGTCATAGTTTATGCATCGTTACTATATATCAAAATTTATTTGTTACTTGTTGATGGTAAAATAACAAACCATTTTTTAGTTTTTAATTAAATCACTTAGTTATTATTATATTAATCTAAATTTAATGTGCGTGTACATTAGTTTGTATTTGATGAGGTGCGGTTTAAAGAGAACGTTACATTTATTTTATTCTCTGAGCCGCCCTTTTCTTTGTTTAATCAGATGTTTGGCCTACTTTGTGTCTATGATAAAAGGTAGGAAAGAAGAATAGAGAATAGAGTATGTAAGAGGAAAATTGAAAGTCAATGATAAATCTAGTTTATACTCTCGAGTTTAGCTAAATGGGATTGAAAGTAGATAGAATTGAATTTTTTACACGTAGAAAAGATGGAAAATCGAGAAATAGGGAAAGGGAGAAAGGAAATAGAGAAAAGAGAGAGATGGGTCGCGGGAATCCATATGAGGAAATGAGAATGTAGATAAGGAGAAATAAATACTGATGTGGTGTGGGAATGTTTGAGATTTAGGCTATTAGTGTGAGTTTGAAGCTTATGTAAGCTAGAGAGATTGTTAGATCACCTTTTTTGTAGAATTCATTTATTTAAGGATATTTTAAAGAGAAAGGATCATGATATTAATGGTGTTTAAGTATTAAGCATGTTCCATTTCAGTACTACCCAAAAGTAAAAGTCTTGCATTTTGGGTTATGATATTAGTTAGTCAATTCTTTTAAATTGAGTGTAATAATAATAATGTTTGTCTATCTTTATTTTTCAGAATCATGTGGTTAGTCGGTTTTACAGCAGTTAAGTTGACCAAAAAGGACAGAACAACTGGCTTTTCCAGAACATAACTACTCGTCACATACAAACTATATAAATTGGGAAAAATGTAAATCATGAAAATAAAATGGAACAAATAAAAATAAGACAAAAAGGAAGATCTATTCATTAAGCATAATGATGCCTCATCTTACTTCTTAAATGTTTAAGGCTATCGACACATTATTTTCACGTTTGGTGGACGAGGGTCATTGTACCACAAGTTCGGAGGCCGCCCGAACGACCTGAAGTATAAGTATTTTGGACAGCGAACGCGAAAACCGATACGAAGTATAATAGTAAGATATGAGACGAAGTAGAAGCCGCGACAAAAGAGTTTTAGGAACGCGAAGTTAAGAGATGGGAGCTTCCCTACTTTCCAAACTCCAGGCTAAACTTTGAGAACGGTGAAGAAAAGATGATTTCCCATGGCGCGGGTTTCTAGCCGCTGAGAGACCTCCATCCCGACCGAACGAAATGTGAGAGCTTCTCACTAAGGTAACTCGAGGCGCGCAGGCCTGATTAACGCAAGAACATTTGTTGGTGGATCCAATTTACGCAGACACGTCATGTATCCATGCAGAACTGCTCGAGGGTCCCTTCTTACCGACATTCATCCCAGCGGCAGCGGCAGCGGGCATACATACTAATAGAGTAAGGCAGAGGACGATGCTTCAAATTGGTGTTTGCAAATTAAATATTTGAATACGGAGATTTGGCAGAGTCTCTGCAGTTTTGCGAAAGATTCTTTTGAATGCGCGAATGCATCGTCTTCTCCAGAAATGCTTATTCCCGTATGTTTAGAGCTTGTGGTAACATGGGGAGAACAGTAGCGTAAATAGGAAGAACGGAAAAGGTCAGGACTGTAGTGGATGACTTGACAATGATACGTTAGGTTTCACAGACTCAGGTAAAAAGTCTCTGGATAATCTTGGTTAGAGTCCCGCTCTAGTCTTACCGAGTTGGACATGTGCTGCGTTGACAGCGCATGCGAGACATGGTCAGAGAACGTGAGGCCGCTATGTCTGAGCACAAACGCCAAGAGTCCATGCCCATTGATCAAATACATGCGCAACTCTGGCACATCAAGCCTCACCATCACTCCTCTTCTTCAATGTTGTGTGGCAGCTGCTGCTATGCAACAACACGTGCACTTTGCCTATGTTTAGTTTCAGACCATTCGCCATTGACCACCCCAATACTTTTTTCTAGGTCGACATTAGATCTTATCAATGGCTGACACCCATCTGCGATGGCTCATAAGACAAGGTTGCTGCCTAGTGCGATTCGTCAGCTATACAAATGAACTGTGCAATTTTGACCACAGCTTGGCATATCGGGCTGTTGTTACATATTGAACAGAATAGGCCCTAGGAGAACTACCTTGAGGAATGCCTCGTTTATTCTTCTCAAGCATGGGGTTGTGTTGTCCGTTTCTCACTCCCTAAACGCGGCCCCTGCAGCCTGGAGTCTAAGTACTGACCTTATCCAATTGACTACGCTCTAAGGGTCAAAGCCCATAATAGCTCATCTTCGCTAAAAGCATCTCATAGGTCCATTGAAGCAAAGGCCTTAGAATAATCCAAACATAACAATGGAGTTATATTTACCCATGTCTTTGGCGGTCAATCATGTCAGCTGAAAAGATTTGTCAGGGCTTTGTACATGTAAATGATTTGCGCCTGAAGCCCCGATTGCAGCTTCGGTAAAATATCCGATATGTTTATCATAAAACTGTCCATTTGTCGAAATGGCAATCTTTTCAGTATCTTATACATGACTGGGAGTATTGAAATTGGCATTGTAGCTGGTCTACCTGATTGGCTGCGTGGCATCCTTTCGGTATTGCCCCGAATCAAAAATTGTTTTCCATTGAGCTTTGGAGAAGAGACGCTGCCAACCAGAGAAACGTTTACCAGGTTTTATAATGGCTTTGACTTCGTAGGACTATACTGGATCACTGCCAATCGGAAATTTTCATCGCTGCCCATCAGCTTTAAATTTTATTTTCATTCATTGCTGAAATAAACGTCTCTTTTACTGACAGCGTATAACTTAAATTTATCTCTAATGTCTTCTCGGCCATTGGTTGCAAAAAATTCCCATACGCTTTTATCAATCTTCGGGCCAGCTCCAATGTGTATAAAGTATTCATTGATCTCATGCGCCTTTAAGTTCAGGGTGTGGGAATGTTCGAGCAATCCATTGTTTGTACAATATCCTTTGCATATGTCCAGAAAACCTTTGGATTTTTTGAAGGAGGATAGATTATCAGAAAAAGAATCTCTTTTTGTTTGCCATTCTGACATATTATTCAAAATCGGTTTCTTATTTCTTTTGTACATCTCACAGTCTTCTATATGCCTGTAGATGCAATATATATTTTGCAATCTTATTTTTAACCTTCGTCATCTTTCGGATGTCATCGTTTCGCCATGGGGGCTTTTTTTTTACACACACTTTCCTTACATACTACAGGGGCATTTTTTTCATATACTTTCTTAATATTATTTGTGATCCATGCCTCCACAAATCTATCGACGTCTTGTTCGTCCAATATACCATGTCCAGTCACAAGCCGCTTATCTCACGCTTACAACTTTTTTTCTGGGTCATAGCTGCTAAAATCTAGATATTTAATACATTTTGTGTTCTGTTTTTGTTCTTTGTAAACCCGCAAAACAATGCAATAGGTTAACTGGTGATCTGTAATGCTTACACCCCTATGATCCTTAATACTCGAGGACATCCACGACGGCCGATTTCCTCTTGACCTCAAACCTGACCTGTCCACAATGATGTGGTCTAACAATGATGGGTGAGGTTTTTGTCACTTCTGGAGGGCTCATTGGACAATCTGGTGACGTATTGGATTCTTTCAAGAGTCGGTCTGTAATATCGAGATACGTTGCATTGTTTTTGACATGAGATTAACATTCATATCTCCTAAACATATAACACCCCTCACTTCCGATTGCAAGATCACACGAAACAGAGAGTTGAAACAAAGAAGCGAGACAGGTATATTGCCTATCAATGAGTGGCCTATAAGCAACACACAGCCCGAGCCCTCTCTGCCCTCAATTTCAAAACGACACCTAAATCGCTTCTATGCCAGGGTCAAGCTGATTCAAACGACGGAGGGCTGCTTCAAATTGAATGCCATTTTTTATCGGTAGATAAGCTTACACCACCGCCTCCTTCCTCCCCATCGGCATCATTTGCATTGGGAGTTACGGTCACTGACGCATAACATCTGATAACCAGGCAGTGAATAGTTAACAGAGGGAGTTGCTGGTTGCAGCTATGTTTCTGTCACTCCAAAAAATCAAAAATCTAAATCCGCACACAACCGAGGCCATCTCCGAAAACCCCGTATTCAGCGATCTCATGTTTAGGATGCGGCGACTTCTGAGTTTCGCTGCTTCCCCCCTCACCGTGCATAGTTTCCCGAGAGCCGAACGTGTCCTCACGACACCAGGACGACGGAGGTCCATCCGGGCCAGCCGCCGACAGCCCGGTCCAGAACTCTCGCCCGGTTTCAGGGGTCGGAGCGACAGATTGTGGCTTTCTGAGGGGGAGAGGTCACGGCGCTACACTTGTGCCAGGGGTACCTTTACTGCTCGAAAACACGTTAAACATCCAGTGATCAAAGCCGTGAGGCACATCTACAGTCAGATGGGTACCGTCTCGGGCAAGGTCCTCTCCTACCAATACAATTGTTAACCTCCACAAATTCATCCGAAGTTTGTTGCACATCAGGATCCAACCGGTAGTATGAAGTCTCGGAGTGCCTATATTGCCAATATCTCTCCGAATTAGGATGATGTTCATCCCACAAATTTTGAATTTTGAAAAAATTTGTTATGGCAGTGTACAGCAGATCCGCCATACTATAAAGAGTCTCTCTCTTTCCGTGCCATCCATTGTCGCACTGGACCCCAAATGTACTCTCTCCTAAGATTATTTTTTTTTTATAACAACCCACATGGATATACACTACCATCTTAAATTGAAGTTAACATAGTTCAATTAGTCTACTTCTTAGCATTTTCCGTTGGTTGTTTTGTTTTCTTTTTTTTTGTTATTTTTTCTTTCTTTTTTTTTTCATATTTTTTTTTTTTTTTTGCACCTGGGCAACAATCCAACTCGATCGCACCTCTTTCAACACATGACCTGCTGGCATAGCGCAGGTGAGAGTCACCAATGAGCAGGACCTTTTTCAGATCCCCACCAAAGTTACCACCCGGATTCAATGAGTCTGAGGAGTGGCCGGGGCGGGGGTTGATGTCCGGCTAGCAATGTGTGGGTGAGGTGATGCCACGGCACAGTGGTAGGCCACTCAGTGCGCCGGCTCGTCGCTATTCAGGGCGGCCAGGGACAGTATCTTAGTTGATGTCAGCCGCTGCCTGGCTCTGCTTCTCTCCGGGCCGACATGCTTCCCGCCTTTCAGCCGCGGAGGGGTCTTCAGATCAGCTTCCAAGCACCCTCGTAGGTCGTCAGAATGACATCTGCGCTCAGCATGCAAAAAACAGTCACCATAATTGCTCCAGCTTCAGCCGCTCGATAAACCTTCTTTTCAGTTTCCCTGTGAGCTGCTCTCCTTTGCCTATTTTCTTCCCTGATCTCATTCAGCTGTTGAGTAAGGCGAGATATCTTCTCACTGGCTTCGTCTTTAGTCGTTGTACTCCTCAGCCTTTTCTGTATAAAATGGTATAGAGATTTATGAGTTTGAGAACCTTTTTTTGTTCAAAGTGTATGAGTAGAAAATGTACGCACTACTCAACAATATTTTTATGTAATTTAAACCTTTAGTGTTTCTAACCGGTTGAGTTCTAAAAGGAATGGAAAATTTCTTAATTTAAGATTTTAACAGTATATAATATTGGAATATACTTTCATTTAAAAGGGTGTTTTCTTACACGTAACTTCAAAAGGATTCTCAACATTTTGAGTTTCCACAATTCAATTTTTAAGGAAAATACCAAGAAATGCTACTAAAAAATTTTAATTTTCCATACAAAAATAATTATAATAAACAGTGTGTTCTTCAAAGAAAACCAAACTTGATCAACGTAATATTATGGTGATAAGCTTTCTTTGTTTTTACGTACAATGAAAGTTGAAACCTTGACTTTGTATATGTAGTCACTTTATTGCCCTTGCACCTGATTTTAGTCGTCAAGATTAAAAAGATAAATTTATAAGCTGTCGGTCTAACAACCTCAACCCATTTTAAGCATTCTAATAGGATACATGAGACTCTCCAGACCTGTATGCTTAAAATCATGGTAGTAATGGTCACTACTGTGACGGGTGGAATTCCAATTACCAGAACAAACGTCTCAGTGTGGTCACGTTAGGTATTGTCCCTTAAGGGCCTAAGCTATTAGCTTACGGCAATATAGTTAAGAAGCTGTTTAGCGTTTTTATTAAATACATGCTATCCCTATTGATTTTTAATTAAAAGGTAAGAGATTTGATTATTATTATATATAAAATATATATATATATATATATATATATATATATATATATATATATATGTTGTTTCTGACAAAAGCTTTGATCATCAATTTCAAACTTACTTCAAATACTCAGTTCATTATATTAGGATTGTATTGCAGAGGCTAGAACAAACAGTGTTTGACTTCTCTTCTTCCTCAGTGACAACACGTCTGAGCAAACCTTACCCAAACTACTCCTTCCATTCTTTGGGAGCAAGCTGGAAGGGATAAAATGTATGAGAGGTTTCCCAGCTGTGCTATCTAAGCAAAAATAAAAGGTTACACAATTAATAGAAATTATGTAATTTTATCACTACAGTGATTAAAACAGCAAAGTTTTTATACACGTTAAACAGTTTTAGGTGCACCTTTTTATGTTTATAATAAAGAAATCAATAGATTATGAAAATAAATATTTATGTTGTTTATTAAATACATTTCCAGGAAAAAGTTATCTTGTATATTTACTATCAAAGTTTTATTACTTTATTAAGATGAAACTAGCCAGTAAGTTGGTCAAAGTTTGATTCAAACACTAAGTTAGCTTAACTTTCGTCGAAAAGTTAGGGTCACCTGCATTGCAAATTTTCTTGTCCTTATTATAAAGCTTTTATCACATAAATTGT
>NW_025788536.1:0-9286 GCF_021130785.1 Homalodisca vitripennis
GAAGCAATTGCAAAAATTTCCGTGTTGGAAAATAAACTTAAGTCATATGAATCTCTTTTTACAAAATCACAAACAACAGTATATTTTGCAAGGTCAGTGTAGGAGTTGGAGCCAAGAGGATGTCTCAAAGGCAATTACATTAAGATGTATTTCAAAAAAGGCATTTTCATTCGTTAGAGATGTGTTAAAGCACCCACTGCCAAGTGAGACTACTATTAAACGTCGGCTAAGTCACTTTTCTATAAAACCAGGTTTCATTGATATGAGTTTAAAAGTTATGGAAACTCAAGTTAACGTGTTTAGTGATTTTGAAAAGAACGTGGTTTTATGTTACGATGAAATGAAGGTCAACTCTGACTTATGTTATGATAATGTGGAAGATCGAATTTTGGGTCCATATTCCATGGTACAAGTGATTGTGGTCAGAAGCATAGTAGGTAAGTGGAAGCAACCCGTTTTTTATGATTTTGACCGACCTGTAGATAAGGCACTTTTGTTTGAAACCATTGCAAAGGTGGAAGCTACAGGTTTTCGAGTAAGGGCCTTTGTAAGTGACATGGGACCATCTAACCAAAAGCTTATGAAAACCTTGGGTATTATACCTGGCAAAGTAACTAGTTTAAAAAATCCAATTGACGCCACTCGTCAAATTTGGGCGTTTTTTGATGTTCCACATTTGCTTAAACTTTGTAGGAACCATTTATTGGATCATGGTTATCAATTGAAATCTGGCGAAGTAGTTTCAAAAGAAATTTTTTCTAAACTCGTTGAACTACAACATGAAAAGGATTTGAAGTTTGCTTACAAAATTTCCACCTCTCATATACTTTTGTCAGGTACCGAGAGGCAAAATGTAAGAAAAGCCGCAGAGCTACTCTCTGGGACAGTTGCTACAGCAATTGAATTTAACTTTCCCGGAAATGAATCCATTGTAAAGTTTATTAGGATCATTAACAATGGCTTTGATGTTCTTAATTCGCGAATGCCTAATCACCCATGCAACAAACTAAAGGTAGCCTATGGGCTACATTTAGCAGAGCAAAATCACGCTCTCAATGAGCTCTTTGATTTGTTCAGTTCTATGCGTGTCTTGGGAAAGTCCAACTTGTTACCATTTCAAAATGGCTTTCTTATTTCTATATTGAGTATTCAGGGACTGTACAATGATTTGAGAGCTGAAGGCTTTACCTACATCATGGCAGCCAGGTGCAATCAGGACATCCTTGAATCGTATTTTTCCCTGATTCGTGGGCTTGGACGATTTTATGACCACCCTCTACCGATAGCTGTTGGACAACGAATAAAAGCTTTACTTTTTAGGCCACTTTGCAAGTTCTATTGTAGCTACTGGAAACTGTCAAAGTGAAGAGACATCCACCCTCAGCGTTGATTTATTGAACAGTTTCGATTGTGCTGCTGAAAAAGGCTCTGAGGAAAAAGTTGAACAAAGTGAAACTAGTAGTTTTATAGAAGTTGACCACAAGAAGAAGATGAGTTGATAGGAGTTATTGAGCCAGAAATAGCAGGAGATATCGGAAACGTAGCTACTAATGAATATGATGTTTTGACTAAAGAAAAGACGGATTTGATTCAAATGCTGGCTGGATATATAGCCTATAGGGTAAAGAAGAAAAAACTGGAATCAAATTTTATTTATGGTCATCCAACGAAAGATTTCCCATCACAAAACGATTGGCTCTCTGCTATATCACGTGGAGCTCTGATGAGACCGACCAGAGAATGGGAATGGACTGTGAAAAATATGGAAATCGACTTTAACAATTTTCATGGTGTAAATAGCCTTAATAAAGACTGCAATGTAATGAAAACTCTGACTAGTGTTTTGAAAACCAAATATTGCAATATAGATGAGTATGCAATTCTTTGCTTTGTGCGAACACGCACATTCTTCAGGATAAAAGCAATGAACAAGAAGAAAAGTGACAAGAGGAAACATTATGGAAACAAAAAAACAAATTGTGGAAGAAAAGAGTCAAAAAAGCTAGCTAAACTTCAATAATTTCAACCGAGTAAGTAATGCATAATAACTCTGCTAATGCATTATTTTGTCTATTTGTGTTTTAACCTAACGTTTCCTTTAACGTATTTTTAAAATTGTATAAAAAATCTATATTTGTGGGTAATATTGATACATTTATGCCAAGTCTCATTGCTTCACAAGAAATGGTTAAAACAATAAAACCATTCCGGGACTTTTCAAGCACACTGTTTGACACGACAAACTATATGTTTAATTATAATATTATTATTGTAAGCATTTAGGATGGTAATATTTTAAATTTCAATTCACTAACAATAATATTATTTCATGTGTAAAATATTATTCGGATCACCATATCAATGCAGCTATGTAGGCCCAAGTGTAGACCTAGTGTAATTTATTGTACTATTCACAATGTGTATTGATAATATTATATTCGTTAAATTTAAAGCTTTTATTAACAATTAATAGCAGACAAAACATCATTTCAGTTATAAAATACGACTTGCGGGAAATTTGTATTGGAGAGTATGGCAAGAACGCAATAAAACAATGCTGGGAAGGAGCACTAGTAACGTTGTTATGAGCTGGGCACCGCAGCGAGTGGGCCCCGTTGACGTCGTCAGTGGTGGGGGAACATGCGCGTGGCCCATACCGTTTCTATTCTACCTACCGTGAGCCGCAGCGCATCTAAGCCGCAGCAACACCATATTACGCGTCTAGGGAAACCACAATAGCCCCAGCCATATTTTTTAGAGTAGACTACATCCTGTTGTACCCCTCTCGAAAAATAGTCCCATATAAATTTATTGACCAATCTGCTTTAGTTAGCCTCAATTATTGTCCACCAGGCTGCTCCTCGGCTATGATGTGGCTACAGTCAAATATTGTCTGGATGATTTACAACATATCTAAACAACGGATGAATTAAATCACATGTATACGTATTAATGTTTATGGTAACAACTGGATGTTCTGTTTTTTATTTGCAAAATTACGTACGTAGAGTCTCGGATACACGATAAAAATTGGCAACAGTTGTTACCTAGGGGGACCCACCAGACTAATTTTCGTGCGGGTTGCTGTAGTGAATATTATCATATAAGTTTGTAACCCTCTGTGCATCCCCCCATAAAATGAGTTCCACTTGGATCACTGCATTCAATATCATATTTGTAGCCCTATAAATTAATTATTCTACTATATAACTTATATGCTTTTTATGTACGGCCATCTTCACGCTGTTCTACTATAACCTTCCCCACAACAAAAACAGTTAAACATTACTTAACATTAATTTAGTTATATTGGTTTTACAGTTGTTATAACCTTGCTATAGTAGACCTAATCGGGCATATCATTGCATGCACTTTGGCTTTGTCATTTAATAATGTTGTAATGAGATCTCAAATAATAATATTAATACTAGTATTTTAACAAGAAACTAAATTTATATAGTAATTTAACGTTTAAACGAATATATTTCAGCCCAAAAATAAATAAAACAGTTAATCTAACACAACCCAGTCTTGCAATGTGCCTCGTACTGTCATACTCGTACTCGTCAGGTAATTGAGTCAAGAAATTCAAGTAATTTACAATTATTTGATTTCCTGCCATCTTCTTTCATCTATGGCACGCCCTGTACGTATGTAAATGTAGTTTTGGTACTGTTATCAGGTCATCAGTGCCAAGACTGCACCAGTAACTCGGATCCGATACATTTAAAGAGCTATCATTTATAAGGATAGATATTTTTAAAGGATAAATTTTAATTTTAACAAATTGTACCCTATTAAAGAAAGGTTCACTCTCGATGTGCTAATTAGTTTTGTAAAGAATAAAGGGTATTTTATTGCTCATAGACAAGTTTTTGTTATCTTAGAGCATGCAGCTAAGAAATTGCACTTGATCTAAAAGGACCTTTGCGCTGCTTCCGGAAAGACAGGATATATGAAGTTGCGGATGAGAAAGAGCCGTCTCCAGTTGAGATCCACGAGGAAGGATTTTGGGCATGTCTCCTTGGAAGAAGGAAAAGCCAGCTCAGTTACCAGCCTTTCCAGTCAAAGCAGGCAGGAGGGGGTGGCACACTCTTACGTCTTGGCCTTGGGTTATGAATCCTTCTGAGGATTCATAATAAAGGGTCTAGGCTAACAACAGCCCTTAACACTTAGGGAGCTCCTAACTCAAACAGTAGACTAGACCTATCGATCTACCCACGGATACTGGACTAGTATCCGTGGATTTATCCTTGCATCCCAATATCTGGACATTTGCGCTTAATCTTGTGCTGCTCTTGGATATCTAAAAAGTTGTCCAGATGTAAATGACACATCAGTTTTGCTGTACCCAGTGGTAGGTTCAACTGGAAGGAATGAAACCACCAAAGTTTTCATATTACGATTCAATCTATTTGACACAGTTGCGGGTCTTAACCTGTCTATTCACTAGTTACGTTAGCATACTTGTGTTTCAGATGAAATTAAATCACAAGCAATGGCACATACCCAGTCGAATTGTGGGGCTCGAGTGTGTTGTAGATAAAGATGCAATTCCTGCAACAAACATATACATTTTAAAAACGTTAATCCACGAAAAGTTTGCAACAATAATTTAATTTAAGTAATGTGTTAACATTTTACAGTTACGGTATAGTAAATACTCAGTCAATGTGATAGCTTATTAATCTTACAGTACATAATCTTTCTTTATATAACACGTTTGTATAAAGTAGTTAAACTTTATATATGGATTATGAAAAGAATAATTAAGGGTAGATTTATAATTATTGGAATAAGTAATTTAAAATTTTCACACTTGAAAAAAATTTATATTTGTAAAAATATTCAAGTAATTAAATATATTTGTAAACCATAAAGACAACAATAATTAATGTTTTTTGTCGTGTTGTTGTGTAAAAGCAAAATGTCACATTGAGGTTTCTGCGTCTTTCAATCTAGTTTTACTACTACTATTTGGGTGACGAAAACCTGCAGTAAAAAAGAATCTTTCAGACGGGACTAAAGTAGGAAGTAAACAAATATATTTTTTTATGAACTTCATAAATTATGAGTATGATGTTTTGTAGGGATGCACAAAAAGGTATAGGGTTTTCCAAACTTTTTGGCAGGGCAATTCCAAGTAACCAAGAAACAATGGATAACGGGGAAGGTAATAAGTATAGACTTGTCTCTTAGATATACTCAACGTAGACAGTATTCGAATTTAAGGGTATACTTTTGATACGCCGTAATCGATTCTTTTTAAGTATTCTGCATAGCTATTCTGAGACTACTGCGTAAAACGATCATTTGTACTGATCATCTTCTGGCCCGAGAGATAAGAGTACAAGATACCGCAAATCGAAATTACCCGGCACAGTTAAACTGTTACAGGAACTTTTACGATACAGATAGTTTACACGTTTACGCGCCGTTCCTGGCACACAACGTTCTCTGAATCGTTTAGCAACCATGTGCTTGTACTATTTTAGGAGTACTGATTATAACTCAGTACTTTTATATCAGTTACTCGGTTGTATCTGCAAGCCACAAAAAATAGTGAATACTAACCTCACTTTTTTATTGCCGTTGTGACGGTGTTGAAATTAAAATATTTAGCGTTCTAAACAAATTGAAAAAAAAAAAATGCTTCTTGGGAAGGATAGGTCCCGTTTACACCCCCCCGTATATTTATACGTTATAAGAGGAAGTAAATAATATCTTAAAAATTGTTTACACAATTTTAAACTGATTCAAGAAAAGTTAGTGTACTATGTTATTTCCTAAGAAATATTATTATTTGAAGTAAGTACGGTATAGTTGAGTCTGGTGGCATAGACTGAAATTTTTCATGCATTCTTTTTTAAATAAACCTACATTAACAACAAGATAATATATCTAGTATATATATAAATATATATATATATATATTATATATATATATATATATATATATATATATATCACTTCACACGCTTATGGATTATATTATATTACCTGTTCCATTTGATAAAAAAATAGCTCAGTCAGCCAAATCACATTAGAATTGCATTTTTTGTGAATTTTACCAAACCCTCGCGCTTTTTGCGTTTGCTTGGATTTGTGTAAGAACACAAATGCCGCGTTTTACAAACATTCCTTAACGATGTGATTGTTTGATTTCTTAAAATATTACGCACATCTCACGAATGCACTTGACACACAATTCTAAGAGAGAAAAAGAACACAGAAGGAATCCGGGTTATTTTGAATACTTCTGCGACTCACTTTCCCTGGAGATTAAGTGAATAAGTGCGTGTGTCAGCCAGCGAGGTGAGTGAATTGGACTAGCTTTATCAACATCATAGTTGTAGCCAATATTCGTGATATAATCGAGGTTAGAATTTGTTATTCCGATAAGCTTGTAAACCAATGCCAAGTTAATTTACATCCTTGTGCCTGCTGGAATACGTTGTGTTAATTCTTTAGTTATAAACGACACATTAATAGCAGGCTGTAAGTAAGTGTACACTCGTACTGACTTTCCGCCATGAACTTTACCTTTCAGCTTTCCTTTCCACACAAGGTCGACCTAACAGCATGTTCACGAATCGTTAGTAGATTACGTGTACACAGTGTGTCCCGGCTACCGTATCTCTAACAGTACAATCAATATCGTAAACAGCCAGCTACTGTATATCAAGTAAACGCTTTAATCTGATTCATCCAATTCTCTTCAAGGTCGGCCTGAAAATATGTTCACGAGTTATTAGTTGATTACGCACAAGCTGTAAGTCCGGCTTCCGTTTTATAGGTTATGTCCACAAGCAGGTCAATCTACGTAGTAAACAACTAAGAATGTTACTGAAGCGTATTTATCTTTCAATGAACCCCGGAATATCGTAAATAGAGAATTACTAAAATGGAATCAATGCCTTAATCTTATTCTTCCAATCCTCTTCAAGGTTGGTCTGAAAACATGTTCACGAATTATTGTTAGTTGATTACGCACAAGCTGTAAGTCCGGCTTCCGTTTTATAGGTTAAGTCCACAAGCAGGTCAATCTACGTAGTAAACAACTAAGAATGTTACTGAAGCGTATTTATCTTTCATGAACCCCGGAATATCGTAAATAGAGAATTACTAAAATGGAATCAATGCCTTAATCTTATTCTTCCAATCCTCTTCAAGGTTGGCCTGAAAAACATGTTCACGAATTGTTAGTTGATTACGCACAAGCTGTAAGTCCGGCTTCCGTTTATAGGTTATGTCAACAAGCAGATCAATCTACGTAGTTAAACAACTAAGAATGTATTCTTTTAATCTAATTTAAGCCTCAGCGTCAGCCTATGCCGGCTTCAGAAGCGCACAGGTTTTTTTTATTAAAGTACAATGTACATGATTGGACCTCCCCGGGGTTTGAACCCGTGATCTCTCCGTTAGAGAGCCGACACTATAACCATTAGTCTACGGAGGAAGACTATAAATGTGACCGAATCGTATCTATCTTTCAATGAACCCCGGAATATCGTAAACAGCGAACTACTGCAATCAAATCAGTGTCTTAATGTGATTCTTCCGCTTCTCTTTAACGTTGGTCTGAAAACATGTTCACGAATTGTTAGTTGATTACGCACGAGTTGTGTGTCCAGCGTTCGCTTTATAGGTTATGTAAACAAGCAGCTCAATCTAGGTAGTAAACAACTAAGACTAATCGAATTGTATCAATCTCAATGAGCCCACAGCGAACGCGTAGTTCTGAATTAAGTGGGACAATCAAATAATCTGATGCCGCAATCTCTAGCATTACCTAACCTCTCCCATACGATTAAGTTGAATTTGCAATTCAAAAACTTTCAGGTTAGGTGGAGCAACCGCGACAGAGTAACTGGACCTTCTCGATGTCCCAGGTGTAGGTTCTTTCTCTGCTCCAGAATCCAGATTGCTCAGATGGGTTTGTTTTTGTCATTCCTGAAATGGCTAGGAATCCGACGGGAGTGAAAGTGGTTTAAAACTCTCCCTCAGTGAAGGAGAGGACAATCCAATTCAGAAACGTAACTATTGGTTAGACCACTTTCTCCGGCAACGTTGAAATATTCATTTCTGCAAACGTACTGAACGAAACTGTTGAGTCAAGTGAAATGTATGTTCAATTAAGCATGGAGGTGATAGAGGGCATGGTAAAGAAACTTAAGCCTACACTCAGTAAGCTTTTTGAGATAGTTATGTTATTAATATGCCATTTTTTTGTAGATCGAAATATTTTGAATATTTATGAACTTTGACCTGTCAAATCATTATTTCTAGCGTTGAGGTATTACAAAAAAAATCAAAATCAAGGAGTAACTTTGTAAAAAACAATAAATATGAATATATCATGTATGTATTTTAAAAGGTAGATTACTGTGTGTGTGTTTATAATGTTTTGCTTGTCTTGTTTAATTCTTAACTTTCTTTTTCTTTTATATTAATTGTAAATGTTTATACAGTTTACATTTATCTGAAGAAGTGCACTTTGATACACCAAAATTCATAAATGAATCAAGAATTTTTATTTTCAAAGAACATTAAGAATCATTCGTCACAACATGTTTCAAGTGTTTTCTCTTGATTTGTTAGAAAAGAATAGCCTGTTTCTGTGGATATGTGAGCCTAACACTCTCTTTGAAGATTGAAAACCTTCTGGTATATAATAGTAAAAATTATTGATTTAAATCCAAATTTGTAAATAACGTTTCGGATAAAAATTGTTATATTTTTTCTATACATCGTACAGTTGGCTACATTTTACGTACATGAGGCCTAGTTTCTTAACTACTTGTGGAGTAAGGTCTTTATCATTTCTATTACTTGGAGATATTAGGACTATTTTCCAGAACTCAATTTTCAATTTACTGAAGAGCTGACGTGTTGACGACACAAAGCCCATGTTAATGAAAAACATAAGACACAATTATTTCGTGTGATCTAATATTTTGTTCTAAACTTTGTATAGACATGTATACATTTTAGTTGACATTTAAGTTTATTATTATTTATGATTGTTTAATTTTTTACTAGAAATTATAAGGCGATAAAATAACCAGCAGCAGTCTCCACTGTCCCCCTCACCTCTCATTTTGCGTCAAACATCGAAATTGTATAACATTAACCCTATAACTTCTAATATTCCCTGTCCTCTCACTGGTTTTTGTATCAACTCGGAAAGTGATCATCATAAATTATAACTGGATATACCCTGTCTACATTCGTCATTTTGCGTCAAACTCGGAAATTGATAATATAAACCTATAACTTAATATTC
>NW_025788537.1:0-11170 GCF_021130785.1 Homalodisca vitripennis
TCACCAGTACTGTGCATTCATTCCTTATCTTGTTTTGTAAGACCAGTGTCCACATGAATTACTTCTACCTCCAATAAACTATGTTTCTCCTCAATTTAGTCAAGTATAGGCTGCCATGGAGTTCATTACTGGAGAATACGCTGATATGCACTTTATTTACGGGTTTTGTGATGGAAATGCGCGTGCTGCCTGAAGAGAATATCAAGCTCGCTACTCTGATCGCCGACTTCCCAGTCATTCTCTGTATTCAAGACTCCATCAACGTCTTGTGGAGGGAGGTACAGTTCACAAAAGACCTAACGAAGTAGGACACATTTGTTCATGATGTAGGATTAAGTGAAGTAATTCTAAATTAAGTTCGGAATGATCCAGAAGTTAGTATTAGACGAATTCCTAGCACTTTCCCTGCCATGTGCATATTTTTTATGCACAGAATAATTTCCAGTCCCGGCCAAGTGCATAAATATGATGCATCAAAATCGTTCCATACTGAGCCATGCATTAAAAGACAAAATGATTAATTTATGTATTTTATTTTTATAAATTGTTGCTGTAAACCATTTGAAGTATCATAAAATACTGACATAACATACCAAATATGCATAGTGTACCATGCATAAATTCTATGCACGTGGACGGTGAGCTTACTTTTGGGTAAGAAATTGAGTCATGAAAGCAAGTCATGTTAGTATACAATTGAAAATATTTTATTTATGAGCAAGAAATTTACAGCTTTATTTTTTTTAACAATCGTGTGTCACAAAGAAATAGGACATACACATGTTTGGGATATCAGGACAACCTATACATTGTTCAATTACTTGTTTTTGGTTGATTGCGTGCTGAAGCTGCACCAAAACGCTCTGCAAGTGTTTCGTGTAATCATGTTGTACATCTTTTCCCTCCTTCTTGTCTTTCCGTATCTTTTAGTTCATGATTTATACTCGTTAGAAGTTTTTGGCCGAGATTGTTGGGTGTGTCCAAAAAGCATGCGAAATTGCCGAATTTTCTCGCATTCCGTAACTCCAAAGTGCTTGTTATCACACCCAATCGATTCTATATAAACCTCAAAGGCATTTACCACAGATGTATTAGTTTATTAGCTCGATTGCGACTTTCCTATACCATTACCCTTTTTTTTTTTAATTAATTCATTTTTAGCACCAAAATTGTTTTAATGTAATTACCTTGTGAAAGTCGTAGTCTGTCTGCTTATACCTTTCTTGAAAGGTATTAAGGTTAAGTATTTTCATGTCCCTCAGGGCGGTCTTACGTTCAAGGCCGAACGGGTAGTGGCGACCCCGAGGTACCCTAGCTTAATGCTCCAGATCCCTTCTCTTCTTGTTCTAGAGGCCTATGGCTGTGTACAGCTTCTCTATGTGGCAGCCTATCTCTCTTCTTCACCGTCTCTTCTATCTGAGGTAACGTTCCTCAACTCTTCGATACTAGATTCCCTTTCATTTCTCCCACTAGGGGCCAAGCCACGGTTGAACAATCGTAGGCCAGGGCTGTAATGGCTGGTGGCAAACCAGACTAAACTAATGCCGGACTCTGGACACCGGCAACCCTCCAGTTTAAAAGCAGCTTACCTCAGGCATGCGGGGCTCTGTCAGCGGACCTCCCATTACCTAGCATCTCGGGGTAACAACATGGAGAAGAAATAAAAACAAAAAACAAAACAAACCAACCCTTGAAACAGCTCCTGAAGCTAGTTTTTTTTTTCTAACCTACCCTCTTCCTGCTGAGGATAGCACCTGGAAGCTACCATCGCACATAAACCACTCTACTGGCAACACAACTCAAGAGGTTTTTATGCCAACATCCCTACCTTCTCCTCAACAAAGTTTCCTTATGGAACACAGGAGGTTCCAATGCACACTGAAGCTCCCATACATGGCAAGGCTTTTATCTGAGGAAGGCAGTACAAGCGCTGAGGTAGCAAAATCCCTTCAAGATATAGCAGATCAGCTCCTCCAACAGCCCAAGCACTCCCATGTCTACAGGTACGCTGGAATTGATGCCCAAAGTAGCAACTCGGCAACCTCAGAATGAAGAGGCCCAATCTCACCACTGCTCAAAGAAGAGAAGCTCTAAAGGCTAAACTTCTTGAAAAGGGTGAAGCTTTTGACCCTTCCAAGTGGAGGAGGGTGAAAAAGAAGAAGAAAAAGAATCCCGAACGGCAGGGAGGTCCTCAACTCCGGGCCCAACTGCCGGTACCAGAGGCGGGGTGTGGTGTCGGCCCAAACGCCCCATATGCACCTTGGTCACCCTCTGCCCACCGCTGAGGGAACCCGCGAAAGAAGAGGCTTGGAGGGAAACCCAAAAGCCCGAAGCCCACGATCCCGAGGCCTCTGGTAGCACATCTCCAAGGCTACCTAGCAGAGAGGTCGCAGCGAAATAAAATGGCCATGAGGCCCTCGAAGGCTACCCGGAAGCGAAGCTTAGTGCAGAGCAAGGAGAAGCCATCGAGGACGCAATTATGGAAGAAATCCAACCCCTGGAGGATGGTTCCGTTCCATCGTTTGCGGGCACCTACCTGAGAGAAAGGTGTTTTAATTGCTTCCTGCATCAACTAACACACCAAACGTTTGGCTGGAATAAGTTATCCAAAGAATAAAACCTCTGGGAGATGATATCTTTCTCTGAGAGTGGGACAGCGTAAGGACATCTTGAGGTCCACCCGGTATTTTTTCAGAGCTCACCCGAAGCTTCTGAAGAAGACCCCTGAAAAGGTACTTGAGATGTTTCAATAATGCAGAACCCCAACCTGAATGTAAACTGAGTGGAAAATCCTTCCATCCCAAGCCAGACCCGAAAGGTTACGGTGATGCGTCTAGCTTCCTGGACGATTCAGCTACAAGGCTGTGAAGGTCTTCCAACTAGTAGAGCCAACATAGGACTCTTGGCAGGTCTCAATTGTCTCCTCGACAGTCAAGGACAATGCCACGAGTTCTACAAAACAACCTCCATCACAGTCAGGCAGCCTCGGCAGCCTTCTGCCAGTTCTTCCTCCAGGTGTGGATTTTGATCTTGCACTGATTCAAGAACCATGGCGTTCACCAAGGGAGAGTGGCGTGGCCATAAATTAAACCAAAGGTAATGTAATTTACTGTAACTCTCTAAAGAGAATGTTCAGCACCTGCATCCTGTTGAGGAGAGGCTTGGATTTTCTAACCCTCAACTAATTCATGCTCCAGAGATCTCACCTGTGGGCACACTGACCTGGAAGAATGGAGGTATAGGTTTTGGGGGGGGGGCGCCCCAAGAGCACAAATGGTAGGGCTCCGTAATACTTGCCATATGATGCCAGGGAACTACCCTCCCATCAAGAGACCTAGAGCACCTGGAGGAAGAAGCACAAGCCAGACGTCAACAACTTCTTCTAGGTTTATGTGACGCCAACGCCCATCACTCAGCTGGATAGGGGCATCACCAACACTAACCGTTAGAGGTGAGGCACTTTTTACAAATTCTTCTAAGAATATGACCTAAATTTATAAAGTAATAAAGGTAAACCGCCCAACGTTCGGCACACGAATTAGACAAGAATTTAATTGACATAACAATCTGCACCACAAGTAATAATTGGAATGGTTGATAAGTGGCACGTAAGCGAAGAGGGCCTCATTATCGGATCACAGGTATATCCTCTTTAACGTGCAAGATGAGGCTGCAGAGGTCCTCCTATCGTAATCCCCAGGAGGACTGACTGGTTTGGGATATAAGTCTGACCTTGCAACACAGTTTGGGATCGGTAAGGCGGAAGGGTGCGATGCTTCACAGACATAGATCAGATAGCTTCTGAACCTGCAGAATGCTATAATCAATAGCTTCCCCTGATCAATTGTCCCATTGCGACGGGGGAAGAGTCGAACCAATAGTAAGTGGTGGACTGCAGACCTCGCTCGCAAAAGGGCTAATTTCAGGAAGCCTGTACAATCAATGCAAAAGTGAAGCCGTAACTGGGAGTCCTATCATAGAGCTCTAACAGAATACAGCCTAGCAATTAAAAAAGCAAAACAAAGTTCCTGGGAGGCAGTTTACAACAGAAGGTAAACCTGAAGTTAAGCGCCGCGAGTCTAGACTGCAACGCTTTGCTAGCCTCAAGCTCCAACCGGTCCCACTTGGGATCTTTATAGGTCCCAGGGAGGTCAACACACTTTCCGGGTCTAGTGGATAGCCATCAAACTTCTCCTTGATACTCACTTCCCTGATTGTATCTTTGAGAATGACGACACACCCTGGAACGTTCTGGTAATCACGAGGCAGTGCTCACGGCACAAAGGAGCTGTGTGCGGTTGGTAGCTGGGCCCATTGCCAAGAAGGATTGTCCCAGCTCTCCTCTAAAGCCGTGTGTAAATGGGCAAATTTCTACAATTTGCCCCTTTCAAATCTGGCAGGAGGGGATAGAGGAATCTTTCCGGCCCTGGCTTCAGAATAAGGGCCCGACATGGGGAGAATGTCCTTACGCGCTTCTACTGTGAAACTATTTCAGCGGCGAGCCTAGCCTATGGTGTACTTACCACAAGTCTTGTTCGGTCCTCAACAGGGTGGTCCTTCATATCCCTTGCAGAAAAAAGGGAGAGCGGTGGAGCTACTCGTTGTCCCCTTAAATAGCATTTTTTCGAACCCCATCAGGTCTTTAATCTTCCGTTTATACTGGAAAACATTAGAAATGACTGTTGTTGGAAAGAGGCACCTGAGAAAGGGACGTATCTCCTCAGACACTCCCCATTCATATCGCAAACCATCACATGCGATACCAAGCAAGGCAAATCCTGTGAATCAAAGCACTTGCACCATAATATTAGTCAGTAGGAATTGAGGATAGCCTGTCTCTGCCAAGGAATTGTGCATTGTGCCACCTTCATAGACCATTGAAGGAAGGCTTTCGACAATGCCCAAATTCACTTAGCAATGTGTAAGTGGAGGCAACAGCGACGGTGGCCTCGAGCCAGCTCTGTGTCGCGGTGGCTTAGGGGCCATGCTGTGCTCCAGAACGGATTCATGGCCGTGATCTCAATGAAGTATCTGCTTGATGATCGCACCCAACAAGGGGATGTCCTCAAGTGAGGCATCCTGTCACCCGTCTACTGTGGCAACCTAGTAGTGAGAATGGTCCTACTATGAGGGACCATTAGCTTAACAACGGAATCTATGTCCAAGGGATATGGCAGACGACATAGTCCTTATGGTACATGGAAAATACACAAATGTTGTTGTTGAATATCATGAATACCAACCTTTCAACATGTACAACAACTGGTGTCCGAAGGGATGGGAGGGACTGAAAGTAAATTTCGCCATCTAAGAGACAGTAGTTTTGTATAACCATTCAGCTAGAAAAAACAGAACCTAGAGTCCTCTTTACTCTAGTACCATGAAACTACGCAAACCACATCCACTCAGTCTGGAGTGGTGCAAAGAACAGTCAAATATTTAGGACTGACCTCTAGACCATAAGCTTTACGTGGAATGAACCCATCTTAATAAGTATCCTGCAACAAAGCCAAAGTGGGCGCTCATGACACTGTCCAGTGAGACTGACTTTGCAGGAATCTCATGGGGCGTAAAAACCCCATATAAGCACTATCAGGCTTTACAAAGCAGGATGTTGTACATGAGGCCTCAAAACTAACTTAATGAGGTTCATTAGGTCCCATGGTGGACAAAGGTGAAATCAGGTAACTGCCAAATGCCAAGCTTGAAAAGCTTACAAAGGCATTGGCACAATCTTTTGTAACCGAGAGATCATTCAGGAAGTCATAAGTCGGCCTTCAGCACGACCACTCGAAGGTTGGCTTTTAAGGACATTCATAAACCCGATCTTGAATGTATTCATATAAAAAGTGCTGAAAGCGCAGTAAGTCAGCTATAATCGGCTGCAATGGTACTGCGTAGGCTCTTGGTGGAGGAAATATGGCGCGATCTCTTATCAATCCGCGAGCCACATGGCCCGCCCCATCACCTGAAGCTGGCTAAAACCCCAAGCGCTATTTCTCGAAATGCTCTCCGACACAATGAGAACCGGAGTTCGTATTCAATAAGCCAATCCTCTGTAATGACTTCTACTTCCAGGAGATGAGTGGAAATCGCAAGATAAACATCCCAAACAACTAAGAAAGAGCTATTGTCTGGTAACACGGATGGCTCGCTATATTAAGAGGCAGAACTGGATATGGAGTGTATATAGAGAGCGTCCAATTCCCGCTAGAAACTGGCTCCATATAGCGGCCACGTTTGTGTCGGAACTGCTCCATCTTTTCAAGCCGAAATCTATGGGTATCCTAGCCTTGTGCCAACCTAGGCCTCACCAGAAGGTACCAGGAAATGAACATCTGTATAATATCAGACAGTCAGGCAGCTCTTAAAGCTCTTGAATCCAACAGCATTTCATCCAAGCTTGTTAGTGGGAGTGCTTTAACACTCTCTGCAAGCTTGGATCACGCAACTGAGTGCGTCTGTGTGTTGGGTACAGGGCCACACAGGCATAGGTGGCAACGAATCGCGCCGACAGCTTTGCCAAAAGCGGAGCAAAGCATGCCATACACCGGTCCAGAACCGATTTGTGGTATAAGCAAGTCCAGCCGCTTAACAAAGTATAAACAAATGGTCCAGGAAGAACACACCGCTTGCGGTGGCAGAGTCACCAAGGACAAGAAAGCACTCGGCAAAAGGACTGCTTGCCGATTCTAGCTCCGGATTCACCAGAAAGGCTGATGGGGCTGGGGAGGGAATCGGGTTAAGCAAGTGATTGCCTTGATCACTGGACACTGCCACTTCAGGAAACACCTAACCCACTCTAAAGGTTTTACGAAATGAGGACTCGGAGTGTAGACTCTGCAATAAGTCTGAAGAGACTGCAAAACACATAATACTGGACTGTGAGAGACGGAGAGCAAGGAGAAGGGCTCTTATTCGGTGATAAACATCCAGGCGACGAACCAGATGCCTAGTATCTTCAGGGGAAAAGCTTCTTAGCCTAATTAAGGGCACGAAGATAGGCTAACCCCTCTAACATCAAAGGGGCACACGCATAAGCTCAGGTTGACGTGATGAGGATCTAGGAATCCCACCCCAATATCCCCAAAAAGGTAAAAAAAAAAAGAAAAAAAAAAGTAATTTTCATTACAGAATGTTGAATGTTATATTAAATGTAAAATTAAATGTTTTTAAATGTATTTTTATGTTACTGTTTTTTGATGTCCAGGTTTTATTTGTACAAAAACTTATGTAGGAAGTGGGAATATGTACTGTTAAGAATGGCTATGGATTTATCAATTCAATAAAACACTAAATGCTGAAATAATAGTATAGTACATTTTGTTCTTTGTATATTATGAGATTATATGTATAGAAATTTTGTATATGTTTTGTTTGATAGGGAAATGTATGTGTGGGTGTAGGAAATTGTACAATGGATAGTAAATTTGGTTTTAAAATAGATGTAGACATAAATGAGGATTATAATTTATAGATTTATTTTATATAATTAGTGTATGTGTGATTTCATCTGTTTTATATTGCAAGGTATGACATATTAAATGAATTTTTGTTATGAGGAAAGAGGGTTTTATTGTAGGATTATGTTTATAATATTTGAAGATGTATAATTGGTTGTTCTATCACATGCTAGATCCTTTTATTTTTTATGAATTATGTAAATGGCCTTCAAAACAGGCCTCTGCCTTGGAGGCCAATACTTATATTTCTCGGTTATATGTATGTCTATGTAATGTGTGGCATGAATGTTAATGATGTCACCAGGTCTAGCCAGAGAGTACTGATCATACTATGTAATCGTATGCTATGCACAAGATTATTTTGCTATGTATGCGTGGTTTGAGCATTTTATAATTGTTGTATATTTGTATTGAATATGTTTGGAACATGTTGTGCATTATTTATGAGAAATAAAGTTTATTCTATTATATTCTATTCTATTCTATTTTACACCTTTACGAAGAGTAGAGGCATAAGATGCAAGTTGATCGAATATATCTATATAGGGCTTCGCCTTATATAGATATATCAATCAATCAATCTTCAGATGCCCCATTCCTGGTAACTGGTCAAATAACATGAGGTTTGTAGGCCACCGGACTTAATTGAAACCAAATTTATATAAGTTACCTGTTACTGGTCCCCAGTTAAAATGAATTCTCTATTATTAAAATCTTGAGTAAATTTGAATTTGGTCTACTTCTTCAGAAGGACCCACCAGAAATTCCTTGAGTACTTAGTGCTTGGCTGGTTGAGGTTTGCAAAATTATTCTTGGAGTCCATAGTTATGTTGCGATTATTCTCAAGCCTAATTCTCCAAAGTTTACTTGGTTTTTATTTTTCTTTTATCTACCCCCCCACCCCAGGATCATCCTCAGAGATAACTATCAATCACTATAATCACTCGAAGCCTTCATATTCATGGGTCGTCCGAGAATCACCTAATTTTACGAAAAAAATGCATAGTTCACTTTTTGTCACAAAGTGAGGTCTTCCAAATAATCTTCTAATTTCTTCTGGATTTGCCATTATATTGATACTATGTCAAGTCTCTCAACACATAACCTCAAACACAAAAAACAATAACAGTAACTCTATTAGTCTACTAACTACTGGTGTCAGTGTCACATGTGGCCTCTGTAGTAGGTTTTGGTTGAGAAAACATGCACTCAGGCACGCTCTAGTGACAGAAATCGGTAATAATATAACCTAAATTTGTAAACCAAAGTTGAAATAGGTTTCCAACCAGGCCAGAAGTAAATGATATTACCATTGTATTAGATGGTGTAGCTATGCATAGTTTCCTATACACTGAATTTCAAACAATGAAAAACAAAAACCGTGCATAAATAGTTTATGCACTTGGCTGGGACATGGACAAAAATGGGGGGGGGGGAAAAAAAAAAAAAAAAAAAATAAAAAAAACTTTTTTTTTTTTTTTTTTTTTTTTTTTTTTTTTTTTTTTTTTTTTTATTTTTTTTTTTTTTTTTTTTTTTGTGGTGGCATCAAATATATACACTTGGGCCTAATAGCGCTAAATTAAATATTTGAATGACAAATAAACAGATAGCAGGAAAAAACATTAGAGAAAATACCTTGGCAGTGAAAGTGCTTAGAGACGGTAGTGTAGTATCACAATGGGAAGGTTTTGGACCATTTATGCATAAACAATAAGTCTCCATCCATAACCATTTTTACGTCTGTTCAAGGTCTGAAAGCAAACTGTATTATGCCTCTTCAGAGTACAAATTTATTGATTGGTTGCTAAAACAGAGACGTATATGAGAGCAGTATCTTTTTTTCTTCGAAAAATCCTTTGGGATTGGATGAGTCACTTGTTTACAATGAGCAGGAACTTTCAATGGTCATAATATGCACCATTTGGATCAACAAAACCCACACCAGGCAAAAGAGAACAATCCTTTCAAACAGCGTTTTAAGTATATAATTGTTTGGTTGTGGAGTCTTAGGCGAACCAATTGATTGGCCCTCAACATATTTTGACGGAAATTTGTAAAGGAACAAACTATTTTTTTTCAACACGACCCTACCTAAAAGCCTTCTGGATGGTTTTGAAACAATGGTTGAAAGCAGGGCGAGCCTTCAGGATGGAGCCCCTCCACATTGTTTAATGCTACAAGTATACGTCAATGGCTGACTGAAAGAGACTCTATCCCGCTCGAGTGGGAGATTGGACGTGGGGGAACTGTCGCAATGTCCTGCCCCGAATCTCCGCCGACCTTACACCTATGGACTTTGTTGTGTGGGGTTTGTTTTGAGGCAGGAAGTTTATTCCACCCCAAGTAAACTCAGAAGAAGGGGGGGGGGGGTGGGGGGGGGGGGAAAAAAAAAAAAAAGTTTTTTTTACAAGGCAGAATTTGGGTCTTTGCTGCTCGAAAGGCCTTCGGCGAAAAAACTGTCTTTTAAAATGAACCGTAGAAGCAATGGAGCGAAAGCGAGCAAGAGCTTGTGTCGAGGAAAAAGAAAGGTCGCCGTTTTTGAGAATGAAATTGCAAATGGATTTTACCTTTTTAATGTTTTGTGTTCACGAGGTATTCTAATTTTCATTTACCTTAATTTGATAATAATTTGATATAAACAGTTCATTGATTATTAAAATTTCTTTACTAATGCTGAAAAATTGATTTTTTATTTATACCGCCCCTGATGGACCTAATCCAGTGTTAAATTTTAACATATACTGATTTTTTTTTAATGTGCAGAAACACCAAACACCCAAATAGTTGGTCATATGGCAATAACCATTTTTAAAGCCTATTAAATGGCAAAGGTTGTGTTTTAATAATCACTTGACACATTCTTGTGTACAGGGTGTGGTAAAAAGATGAGGGTTCATTGATATTTTCAGTTTTTTATGAAATCTTAGCATACTTTCCCATTTGAATCGACCTGAAGCTTAATTTTCTTTCCTTACCATTTGAAGCTGATTAACTTTTTTCAAATTGAAACAATTTCATGGACAATCTAAAAATGATGTAGTTTTGCTCGCATATGTCTATTACGTTGCTGAGAAATATCAGATTTACATACAAAACACGGGTTTCTTATAAAAACTGAAAATAATTCATTTCAGACCTAATTTTTGGAGTTAGACTTTTTTATAACCGCCATTGCATCACATTTACATTGCATTATAGCCCAAAAAACTTTGTCACTACAAGAGCTACTCCCCCTGTAGATATATATATATATATATATATATACATATATATATACAGGGTGTATATTATGTCTGGAAACACCCAAATATATCCTTTAATAATTTAAATATAAATTTGAAACCTCTTACAATCGTGATAGAGATTGGGCATCTACTTTTTGAAACAATGTTTTGTTATGTCACACCAACGGGGGACGTCCTGCCGAGGGTATCGTGAATATTCTTAATGGAAGCCTATACCTTGTGATACATAATTTTAAAGGTAATAGCTTACTGAATTGAATGCCACAAACCGCATCTCAAAGGAATTATTCTATCAGAAAATAGAGCATTTTTAGTATTGAAAATTTACTGATGTTCAACAATGTAATTTTAACATGGTTTTGCCACAAAAGTGTTACACTAATTTTTTAGCATTTTTTAAATGTTCAATTAAAATAAAATAAACAATTTATTTTTTAAGCTGGTTTCATTAGTACAAATTTA
>NW_025788538.1:0-10047 GCF_021130785.1 Homalodisca vitripennis
AAAACTTGCTATAATTTCACTATAATACAATGATTTTCAGAAAGGCCTTTACATTGCGCCAAAATTCGCTTCCATTCAATGTGATAGCACAAAACACCAATTTGATTAGGTTTCCTTAGAGCTAGTATTGATTTCAAGAGTGCATAATTTCTCAACCTGAAGATATCACTAAAAGTATTTGAAATTCAATTTTGATCTTTTTCATGCAGTTGTGGGGGTCCAGGTGCCGTGTCCCGTAAAGACATGGGGTCTTATAATAGGCTAGAGAGGCTTAAAATAAAAGAATTGACTTCCATGGAAGGCGTACAAGACTACGTCACTAGCCAGAGTTTACTCAATCTATGCGGAATTATTGTACACAACGTATAATGTTTCTGTTGAAAAACAATGTGAAGCTGATCGGTGCGCCTGAATTAGCACCCCCTGGACATAGCACCCCCTCGCTACTGACGTCATTTTGACGTCACGAAAGGGGGTGCTAAATCAGCACAGTGGCCGTGTCCAGGCCCTGAATAAACACCCCCTTGGAATACGGGGGTCCTAATTCAGCGCCTCGACCGTGTTCATGTGCTGATTTAGCACCCCTTCGAATAGGGGGTCCTAATTCAGCGCCTTGACCGTGCTCATGTGCTGATTTAGCACCCCCCTTGAATCTGGGGGCTGCTAAATCAGCGCCGTATTGATGAGATGAATAATTAATCCAACGGAATATAGTAATAAACGTTTAACCATATTGCGATTTATTTTTCAATACAATAAAATAATATATATATATATATAATGATTTATATTATATATATATATAATGATTTATATTATATATATATATATATATATATATATATATATATAATATATTGCAATGAGTATATTTACTGCATTGCTGTGGTTTACTTAAAATTTCAAAAACAAACAGTTCATTACCAATTATAAAAATACTATGCATCAAATATACTTAAGTAAAAAAACTAGGTTCTAGGCATTTAAATACAGGTTTATATGTTAACAGTAAAAATTTATTTGAAATCATGGTGGTATGAAACAACGCAGAGGGAATGATATTGCGTAAATCCGGCATGTGTAATAATAATATACATGGTAAGAGATTATATCAAAACTATTAACCACTTTAAAAAACTATTATTTATTTATTTTAATTTTTCGAATACCAGTCAAAAGCAGGGGGTAAAATTTTACGAACCGTGGAAATTGTAATTTTGCGACGGCTAAGAAGCCAGCTTATTTTTTAAGGGAAGCATCCATAAAATGAATTACTACTATTTAAAATGAATAGTTGAATTCAAACACACTTGACAAACAATTTTAACTATTCTTTTATATCTACAAGAATAAAAATCTCATTCAGTTTAAATACATATCAGTTAGTTCAAATATAATTTTTAAAAAAAGTTGAAAACAATGTTAAAACAAGTAGCACTAAATTATACTACCGGTATTTTTAAAAGCGTTTTATTGCTGGCTCAAAAAAACTACATTTATATACTGAGTATTATGGAATCTACATTTGCTTAATTTCTCCCTCTGTCCGGATAGTGTCTGCCGTTTTTTTTCGTTGGTTAAATATGGAATATCTTGGAAAAATTCCACGAGTAGGTCACAATACACAAAAAAATCGAGTAAACGGCCCCAGCTCCCAGAATAATTTATGCCAATTCGTGCTACACAAACTTAGTCCCGTCAATTTAAAGGACAGGAAAATAAATTATTATCTGGTTGCCAAGCAACTTTTTTTTCTACTAAATTACAAAACTACTAGAGATATTGCAAATGTATTCAACAATGAAAGCCCTTTTATGATATACAATTGACAGGTACAAAAACAAATGTCTTAAATTAAACAATAACTTAACTCGATTGTATTTTTCTTAAAGCTTCAATTTATCTCACAAGTTATGTGAAACAAAATAAATAAAGTTGGACTAGGTTAGGTCTGCTAAAGATATTAAAGAACTAATACAGAGAACAAGAAAAATTCGTTACAGTTATATTCACAACAATAATGCTTTTATAGCTGGACAAAAATCAAAGATTAGGCGGTTTTGTTATTGGAAATACATCTGATTGTCCGCTTGCCTAAATTTTTCGTAAATAAATATGTCCTAAACCAACCGGTATTCAAATTAATTCATTAAACATGAAATATATGATTCTATTCTATCCTTAGATAGGCCTGAAACATTGTATTTCAAATGTTGTTTGCATAATAAATCACAAAAATAAAAGAAATAGGGATAAGATACTCTCAACGTGATGTTAATTTATTTTCACGACCCATAATTTTTTTACCAGTAAAATTGCTCTTAATGAGTTCTTTATTTATTTGTTCGAAATTAGTATTTGAGTAATTAGATTTGTGTTACAATCCACGATCAGATTTATTCCTTGGTATACCTGCTGGATTTTATGACATTCTAAGTTAATCAGATTTAATTGCGGGCCGCCACTTTTCGAACGTATTAATGAATATTGTTTATATCTCGGCCTTAGTTACCACAATTGATTTGATCGCAAATTCAGGTGAGGATTTGTTTATTCAGTTTAAGATATTAAAGCGAATTTGTATATAAAAAACAAATACAGAACTGACGGATAGGAAAACTAAGCACCAGAAGATTTCTATTTCCATATTCTGAAATGCGTTTGCCATGACCTGAGCAGTTGCAGTGGTATATAGGACTTCATCTAAGAATTACAGGAGACATTGTACTTAAAATTATTATAGAGAGTGTTCACAATCTCCTACCAATTTTTTCCTGATCATTGTATTCACTGACCAAAAGGCAAAAACACTCTTATTCACCTTTCTAAAAACTCATTAATTATTCTCTCATAGACACAATGTTTGTTTTGATTTTTTCCTTTTTTTTACTTTTATATTTTTATTTGATGGAAAGTTTTAGGTTAAAATTTCTGAATATAACTTTATAACCTTAAGGAAAACTCAAAAAATTTAAATTTATTAAAAGCTTTATTTTCAAAACTAGTGATTTCTCTAAAAGATCTTTAAGCGGTACATGTACTAAATATCTTTAAAAAGCGATATATTGTTAAACAAAGATCTAAAATTATGTACCACAATTTAATAAAAAATCCTAACGATACCAAGTTTTAAAAATTGGTTGTGACATAAGGGAGATAGTTTTTGTATTTTTAAAACCAATTACTGTTTTCTTTTAAACCACACTTACCAAACAATATCCGCCCCTTTATTATATGACTGCATGTGGGCTGCAACAAATAGACGTTTTTGATTTTAGAGCTCTAATCAAGTAGATTTTAACATTACATTGCTGAACTGTCTGTGGTAATAGATATTCTTAATAATTTCTAAACAAAGGTTATTTTGATTGAGACGTCAGAAAAAAACACTCTAATACATGTTGATTGCCTAGACCAAAAATTAAAAATGTCTTTGTAGTTATTATATGTCTATTTAATATTTTGTTTTTAAATGGAAGACCTCAGACCTAATTTTGGCTTGTAAATTTATACGGAGTTTGTAGATATGCTATTGATTACGGTGTTAAACGTAGATGCTTAAATGTACCAGTAAATATTGCTATTTGTTGCAGTTTTTTAAGTTTGTTCTAACCCAGGTTTGAAGATTTTGTTCTACCCGGAAAATAAAACATTAAAAAATATAAAAATTTACTGTATACAAAATGAAATATTATGTATATTTGTGTAGTATTTTTTTTTTATTATTAATGAAGTAATATTTATGCTTCTATACATCTGTTTACTACCTAGTTTACAAATCAGTTATAAAAATTACAACGAATTGAAAATTAGAGTGTAACAAAATTCTCTACACTTTCCGATATAAATAGCCTTAAAATAAAAGTACAGATAAGCTGAAGTGTAATTTTAAATTTTACCTTTTTATAGACGCTTTATTAAAGACTTCACTGAGATTTCACTCTTCTTTTTACAATATTGTAAGAATGTTCATTCTTAAGTTTGACACTTCCAGATACATGGGGTTTAGAAGTGCACGTCCTGACTAATGTAACACACAATAGTTAAATATTCTTTAACTTCATACAAAAAGGCGATGATTTTTAGTTTTTGTCCATACATCATTACCGTGTTTCTACTTTATTTTTTCTCTTTACTCGTGTAAAAGTATCCGTTACCTAGAGAGTATAATATGCTACACCTTGGGCCTGTACACTCAAACATTGTTTGATTTCTTATTATATTTTTTAGGAAATTTCATCAAACAAATTCACGATACATAATAAGTTATGTATTAATATAGGAATAACAACTGAGAATAACATCGATATTATTACTCAACCACTCGATACGGCCACATCAGTTTGAAAAGTAGGGTCGGTAGTGCACGCACGGGTTTCGTCAGCTTCGTCAAAATTATGTGTGGACCTACAGTCCTACTATCGATATTTGCAGGTTGATTTCACTCTGTATATTTCATATTTGGTAGACGGCCAATATATAACGAGCAACGATGTTAAGGCAAAAATAACGAGTTTAAAGTTTTTAAATGTTTACTAGCTGATACCCGCCCCTTCGTACGGAATTTTTCTAGAATAACTGGTACGTCATAGACATCTCCTTCATGTCTTTAAAAAAATGGCATACTACTGATGAAATAAATTATGGTCATTGGAAAATATTCCAATTTTAATGTCAATGCGACATTCCATGATTTTTTGAACTGATGTTTCTGAAGTAATTAAAAATCACGATCCCTCCTTTCCTAAAGTACTGTAGGTAATAAAAGATTTATGATCCACATTTGAAAATAGGGTTACTCATAAAAGGAGCAACAAAACATATATGTGGGAATACTTTACATGTAATAGTTGATATCACTTAATATGAAAGTCCCAATATGAATTCTATTATTCATTCTCGTAATATTACACTAATTATCATCGATACCGTTAGAAAAAGTAATATAATCGAGGGTATAATGCTAGAAGTAAGATGGACAGAAGTCGACCAAACATTTTTTTACATTAACTAGTTAGGAAGAAACCTTTGCGGATTAATATACTTCATCCTTAGCTACCAATGCCTCATCCATAAGTTTTTTATCACAGTGTTAAGTTCATAAACTAATAATGTATCTTCAAGTTGTAGCCTCATGTGAAATGTATTTGATGTTTCTATAATATATTCCTTTAATCATGAAAAATAGTTAGGCATGGATTCTATAGAGGATATTTTACACGTAAGCAATAGTAATACTTATGGGCGTAACCTTGAGATATTTTTGTGAGTACCATTTCTTACGGGATTTTTGTTTTAGCTGTTAAGTCTATTGTAGCTGTTCCATTGTGCAGATGTTGCAGATTGATTCACTATATACGCCTAATAGTGAATAAGATAAACAAATTATAATGCTAGTTTCTTACTGCAGATGGTTACGAGTAATTATTTAAGGGCAGGTACTTGAAAAATTATTACTGTAATAAATGACAAGTCCAAAAACTGCTAATTATCATACTTCATCTGTTTCGATTCTTATAAACCTAATTTTGAAATTTAATTAAAATTAAATATGAAACATAAAATGCCGCAGAGAAAATATTCTATACTGTGTGATCAGTGAAACTATTTTGCCTAAATTACGAGCATAAATTGTTTACTAAAATTATTTGTTGTAATTGTTTCTTACATTTGAGTTAATTAAACTAAAAAAAGAAGATTCCGATTCCGTGAAGCTAATTAAATGAAATAAATACTTTAATTTATGGATTCATATACAAATAACATAGTTTTAATTAAATTGTAGAAACATGTCTTCATAGTGTTTTCACGATTGGGTTAAGTTTGAACTGATGTAATAGCTCAGTGAATACCCTTAACTTGACTATGGAATAGACTAGATCGTTCATTGGTATGGACGCCCTAGTAGCTCAATACCTGTACAATAAAAATGACACAGCAAAGGCATACTAGACTAATTGAGTATAAAAATACCATAATTACATTTTACCTTTCCGTAATTATTCCAAAAATCGACTAGGAATCGACGGAGAATTTTATGTTTTTTTAAATATATAATTATGCAGTGCGTTAATTAAATTTAACTCAAATCATTATTTAACTGAAAGAATAAACTGAAATAGAATAATATGACAGGCGATATGATTTAATAATATTATTTTAATAGGTGAATTATAGAACAAATTAAGAGAAAGCAAAGTCATGAGTGAAAATTATTACACAATTATGGACAATGCGTATGAGAGGGAGGGTAGTGCTTAAGGTCTATTTGCCTTGTTAGTCGGAGCATTTATTATGTAATATGAAGTCTATGGGTAATTTTTAAGAGAAAGTAGCCATATTGGATTATTATATTATTTAATCGTTCATCGGAAATTTGCAAAACAATCGTAGAATAGTAGCTTATAAGAGGGCAGCGTCACAAAAATCCATATAACAACCATTATATTGATGATTGAATTGAATATTGTAAAAGATTAATACCCTTTTTGCTGGTTGAATGCTAGGGGCGTGCTAATTCAGTGACTGGAGCCATGGTCCATGCGGCTGAATAAGCACCCCCTTGGAACAGGGGGGGTGTTAATTCAGGGCCTCGACCATGTTCATGCGCTGATTTAGCACCCCCTTGTAGCCGGGGGGTGCTAATTCCGTGCCTGGTCCGTGTCTGTGGCGCCTGAATTAGCACCCCCCTGCCGCGTGACGGCAGAGCCCGAGGGGGGTGCTTTATTCCATGGGGTGCTAAAGCAGCGTCCCCAGGTGATCAACTGGATAGTTGGGCTCCATCGGACCACAACAGCCAAGAGCCGGATACCGTTTACAGGCGCCGTGGTCTCGACACACAACATCGGGGAGAAAGTGTCTCAGGTCTGGTCAGCCTTCAGCCGGTCCAGCGAGTCGGTCAAGTTATAGTAACTACGCAACTGCTGGATAACATTACGTTATAAGATGACCAATCTGGGACTTGGTTGTGTGTCAGTACAGCTTGGATTAGCATCAAATGTATTTGCTAAAGGAGAAAGGCATTTCAATGTCAAGGGGTGAAAACGTACTATTTGGGAAGAGAACAATTCAATCATTAGAGTCTTACTGATGGAGGTATAAATTAAAACATCTTTACCAGTGATGTGAATAAATATTCCTTAAATTACTTTAAAACCAGTTTTGACAGCAAACAATTCAAACAGAAAGATTCCTGTGGTGTCAACTTTCTATTCGCGAATTATATACCTATTCCTTTTCCAGCAAAAACATTAAGAAATGGAAGGCCCTTCTTTATTGTCTCACGTTTTTATCTAGTTTATTAACAAATAAAAAAAATAAACCGTTTCGTAATCCATAAACGCATATTAAGCTATTCTGTGCTTTATAATATGTCAAATAACATTTTAAGATGACTTGAAAATGAGGAGCGTCATTTAAACAACTTTGCTAACGATACAAAAACTAGTAATGCATTTTTAATTGAATATTTCAAAATGATAATCACAGAGATAATCTCTTTTATCGACTCTACCACAAAGGACATTAATTCCAATTGTACATTTTCACTGTTGTGTCAATAATAATTGCAAACCTTGCAATATCCAGTCCCTGTCTATTGTGGTGGTAAGGAAGGAGAGATTGTGGGGGTTGCCCCCATATGCGGGCGAGGGAGGGTCAGGTTTCAGCTTCCCCTATTTGTACCCCTATTAGAGCAGCACGTTTCTACGAGATACTCTGTACGAGTCCATACAAGGTAGTGAGTAGTGCCGATGAATCATTGATGAAAACTCAGTTATGTCGTGTTACAGAAAATATGTTGTCTGTTATGTAATCAATACCAGTGACTGACAAGAATAATTGAATTACGCATGTGATATAGACAAGTCTGTCGTCTTTCAACAGTCGATGTAGTCCTTGCCTCGAAGAAGCTGGATATCTGGACTACGTCCAAACATCGCTTAGGAATGTTTTAAAGGGCCACCAGTAGCGACCCATGAGTGATGTTTATAAAGACCACCAGAAGCAACCATTGAGTGATGTTGAGAAAATTCATTCTTGCCCGTAAACTTCAATAACTCTTAGTCTCGCCTCTAAGCTAGAAAATCTGAAATTAACGTCCAAACAATGGCTTTGGACATTCATAATGACCATCTCATAAGCGACCATTGGAGTGTATATTGGAAAAGGCCGCCAGAAACTACCGGTTGAGTGACGGTAGCAAACTACCTGCAATACTGTATAATAACTCCTGAGGTTTTGAACCCTTATAACCATCACCATCCGTTCAACCGAGGGGACGTTTCCTGTTGAACAAGTTACGCCAGCCCATCAGTATATCCCTCTAGGTGCATTACTAAAACGGGGGAAATATTCTACAACTCACGAGTATTCCCCCAAAAATTGTAAACCCAATGACAAGAGGAAAAGTCACTGATCCCTCAAGGCTCCTAGTCTTCTATGAAAGGGAGAAACCCTAATACAAGTAAAACAGATCTTGATTTTCTTCAGAGTGTTCAAAAGGCCCATCGATGAAGGAATCTTTCCTCCTTTCATAAATGCAAGGTCAGCTTACAAGCACATAGTCGCCAATTTTAAGAGAAATGTTATCTGTTATCAGAGGAATCCTATGTGGGGCATGCTCAGCAGTAACGCGACCGAAGTCTGCTCTACAATAACTGTTCCTGGACAGATGATGCTCATGATAGAATCAGGACCTCGAGGTGAGAGGCTCCTCACTTATTGACCCTGCACGCTTGTCGCGTTTCCTTCCTTGGAACAGTCCTGCATAGGTCTACTGCAGTACGTAATGAGAACTTCCAATGAACTTCACGCGATCTAATACCGATAAGTCGAAGAGTTCTGGACCTGTGAAGTAAACAGGATTTTTTTCCGAACAGTTTCTATGACTGAAATGGCAAATGTGCGGAAAAATCCTGTTACCTTCAAATTCCTTCCATCGTCCCATAACAAACCATCAAACAACAAACATACAGACCTGTCGGACATTAATCAATGGCATTAAACAGAACACTCTGGTTTAAAATTAAGAAGCATATTAAGAGAGAACTTTTGAAAAGAATACATAAAATTTGACAGTGCGCATATTATCTATCAGTATATGAATAGCAATATAAGAAAGCTAATACTCAAGCACTACAAGAGTTTTCTTATAGTTTGGTTCCAAATACCTTCTATTATTCATGGAGAATCATCAATTTCAAACTCGTTCATGCAGTAATTCAAAATTATTCACAACAAATGTATATATTTAACCTTTGGGTTTTGTACTTATAGAATTGGGTTCTACTGATATCTCACTCCCCATAAAACCCTTGATGCTACCTACATTTAGGTGCAATTTCCATTTACATAGTAATCACTTGACTGTTGTTATTTGGTCAATGATTAATCTGTTAAAATGCATAACAAAAACGGCTATTCCGTAATTAAAATATATGTAAAAGACTACATGATAACTCGTAAGCTAACTATTCGCTGTCGGTAGGATGACTGTATTGTATTTTCCTGTTTACACTGAGGCGTCCGTAAAACTGCTATCACAATTTATTAAATATTTTGCGACTCATTTGTCGAGAGTCATCTTTAATACATATATATAAAACTCAATAATACTTATTCGTTGAGAATTTATTTGCAACAGTCACTGCACCAATGGAAGCCGACTCCATTTCCCATTTCAAGATGTTTAATTGTATGCCGACGTAATTGGGTGTGAAACAAAGACTTGGATGGTAGTAAAGATAACAGGTTCGAAAAGTTAAAATCACAAATATATATTGCAGTCTGTTCGTGCTGAAAGTTGGCAACGATAACTGCGATAGTAATGATATCAATAAAAATAGAAAAAACAATTTTCGTACACAAAATATTATTAGTATTTAATAATTATTAGTGTTGTGTTTAGTTTTTTATAAAGTGCTGTTTCAGAGTTAGTGAATTTAACACACAACATTGTGGTTGTGATTCCTGACTCAAGCGAGTCACGACGCTCTGGTATGATTGGTTTATTCGAACCTAGTTTTTTATTATTTTTAGTTAGTTTTT
>NW_025788539.1:0-11661 GCF_021130785.1 Homalodisca vitripennis
TTGATTTCATAGTTTATGAGCCTCTGATTTCGAAAACGTGGAAAATAGGGTCGTTTTGATCTTCTTCATCGCTGACGTTTTTTTGGATAAAGATAAAGTCAATCGAATATTAACTCCACATGTAGTTCATGTGTCAAGTCTATGGACAGAATCTGTCTGTGACTGAAATCTGATTTCAGACGATTGCACTCGTTCGAAGGCGAAATTGAGTACTAAATGATCATTCGTACTCAATTAGGTTTGTCTTTATCAAATCTGTCTCACAGGTTAAATTGACGAACGGAAAACATTTTTCGAAATAGTACTATGAGGTAATATATTACAATTCCAGAGGGTAATATCACGAATTATTAAGGAACTGGAGACTAGAATTTGTAAGAAAAACATTCATGTGTTTGTCCCTATATGGTTTCACATATAATGTCTATTCTTGCATGTTTGAGCACGATAATTTGTCTCCTTTTAGACATAATAATATATGAACAATATGATTTATTTCCAAAACAAATACAAGACCAAACGTTCTCATAAAAATTGTCCCATTGGTTGATCCATAAAATAGAATTTTATAATTTAGAGTTGTACTTGATAAAATAAAAATTAACACACAAGTTTAGCTATTATTTATAGATCTTATTATAATAATATGATAAGATCTGTAACTTTTTTAAGATCCTATTTATTCACTAAAACAGTGATCCTAATAGTCTACCCTAAACTCTTGGTTCGATTGATTAACGAACAAAAAATAATGAGATCTATATTTTTTAATCAGATGATTCTCCATTCTGTAGTGTTTTATCTGTCCAACATTTCCGTCAATTTTTACAAAAAAATAAGAATTGAAGATGTCAGGACTAGTAGTAAATGTCAGCGTTGATTGTTCAATTTAGTGTTTTGTGGAAAAGTTTTTCATGATGTTTAGGTGTAGGAGTGAATTGATGAAATAAAAAAGTTAATGCCGATTGTGTTTGTGGAGTATTTGTAGTGAATTTAAATTGTGTTCCAGGTGTTCTTGATATACCGTAGCATTAACCAATTAATAATAAATCTTATCAATTATTTCGTAATATGAAGCGGGGGTGACTGCTGACATAAGCTGTTATTCGGCCTTGCCGTTGTTGACTTATTTGTAAATATAACCATATAGTTTGGTTATTTTAACAATAATTAGCAAACATATTTTGACAATAATATCTTTAGTAAAATGATGGAGGCCTACAGAAGATGTCAATATGAGTGTTAGACCTATGCGTTGAAGAGACTTTTTACATTTATATCAAAAAAGAATACTGTTTTATAGAGTGAAAACTCACAGAAAAGGGACTTTGTTTGCAAAAAGAAAACAATGGTACTATTAAAAATTTGAAAACAATTTCATTAAGTGATAATTATTGGCTGGTAGGTGTATGAGAAGAAAGAGAAGATCAGGAAAAAAATTCTTGTGGCTTGTCACCCCAGTTCTAGTAGGAAAACATGATCCACGTGTATGTTCGTTTGAAAATTCTGCTGATAAAAGATGAGTCTGATATTAGTGCTTATTTGTATATTTTTAACTCGTACATTTTTAAAAAATTGTAGAGTCAAGGACAGGACAAAAACGTGATAGAATGACAATTAACTTTAAGATTTAGATCGTTTTGATAAATACGAGAAAGATAATATGAGTGAAGCTCAAAAGTGGGAAATCATCAATAAAACATCTGATTCATAGTCGAAACATAGAACCCACAGTTATCTCCAGGGGGAAAAAGATGATTGATACCATCTGATTCAATTATCGGTGAGTTATATAATACATTACTTTAGGGCTTATTAATTGAAACATAATTATTATAAAGGTATACCAAAAAGTACTTAGTTATAAGTCTTGAGCTTATGTCTTGGAAATCGAATTCACATACTAGCCTAAAGTATTTGATAATATTCATGGACTGCGTTATAGCATAGTAAGCGAGCCCAACACTACAATCAAATCAGGAAACTAAATTATCCCAAATTAGAAATACCTATACTACTAAATAAAAAACTACATCTTATATTATAGTTTTATTAACAAATTACTTGAGTTTAGCACTTTTTATTGTTATGATATAACAATCATTCAAAATTAGTTAAAACAAGGTATAAAAATCATTAACTATGGTATTGGGAATAATGGCTGTCCTGGCCAATTATTAGTTAGCAATGGAACTCTTCCGGTTTATTTGTGTCACAACAGTCAGTCAGACATTCTCCCCTTCTAAAATATTAAAAAAAGTAACATGAGGATTCACTTCACATATAAAAATCAGGCACATTTAAAATAAAAAAAAATACTTGACTCCATCTCAGAATTTGATCTAAATTTGCATCATGCCAAGGTAGTCCTCAGTATAGAGTTTAGAAAATTGCAATTTCCCCACCATAATATTTCAAAACGGATTCAAAAGTTACGGTCATGTTATTGTTTCTCAAAATCCATCAAACAAACAGCCATCTAACATATTTTGGATATTATCCATAGCTATACTCCTAATCTAGCTAGCTAGATGGGCAGTGGTTGTCATTTATACTCAGTTTTAAAAATGGCGTTTTTACTTTTAATGTACAAACCACAACATAACTTTGTCATAAAAAGTTGTTTTGATTTTTTCAAAAAGTCCATATATTGAAAATTAAAAATAAATTTATGTTATTAAATAGTTTATATTTTTGGTAAGTGATTCTCGAAATTTCAACTAGTGGGAGGCTGGGTTCATAGTTCAAATCAATAATTTAGGAATCGTTTGTTGTCGAAGTTTTTTTTTTTTTGTTTTTTTTTTTATGTCATACTATATATCCTTATCTTGACGTTGAATTTTCATCATATGATAGTGATGTTATTGATCATAATTGTAATTTTAAGTACTTAATAGAGTGTTGTCCCTAAGACAGTGATTTAGTTATTTACACAATAATGTTTTTAGTTTGAAAATTATTTTTTATTTTATAGTTGCAAATTTATTTGAAAAATGTTAATGGAGACACTCGTTAAATAATAATCAGGGGGACTCTGATCTAGATTATTCTTCAAGTCAGCGCAAAAAATATTTTTGTCATTACTCGGACTACGTGGGCTGTACTTCTCAATGTAAAATTAAGAAAAAACTAGTAACTGATTGGTTTATATCATAAGCAAGATTTTGGATGTGATGGCAGAGATGCCATTTTTCTGCTACTGCTCATGAAAAAATGTATACGTAGGGATACCATGTGATTGAAGTTTGGGGGGTTTAATATGAAGAGACTTGATGAAAGAAAAAAGCATACAAGTTCCATATGAAGACCAAATTTTAACTCACTTACACACTACGAATGGTTACGTTGAAACATTTATCTGGAAATTAATTTTACCTTTGTCCACCTGAAAGATGAACTATGTTGAAGACATGAGAAATGTATAATATAACCGTGTTATTTTTTTTCAGCTAATCAGTTAACTATTAAGGTCAACACGAGAAGGTATCATACTTTTATAATTGTAAATTGGCAATGGATGCCAGTGGCTACATAGTGGGTATGGGGTGGTTACAACGAGGAAATCTATAGTTTTTGAGATAAATAAACATTCAATGAGTAGTAAATTATAAAAACAAAGTACTGAAACCATATAAAGAACAAACAGAAAATGACTGAAGATAAAACTGATTTAACTCTCTCATCTTTTTAGACCCTTATGATTTGTATATAGAGATTAATCTACAGTATGTAAATCACTTTCAACTGAGGCTATTTCTCATAAGAACTTAATAAAATTACAATAATGTTATTGGAAATATATTAAAGGCATTTATTGAGTTACAGCTGTGTAGTATTTAAAAACCGTAACTTATGCTTTGGTAGCAATATATATAAAAACAAGAAATTTTACAAATTAAAAATAAATATTTTAATTCTAAATTTTTTTAAATGTATAGTTTAGAATATATTTAACAAAATTTGTATCATTGGATTACTTTGTAATTGAATATGCAAAAACCCCAAATTGAATTAATAATAGCAAAAAAATAAAGGGCTATAGCTGAAATTTTTTTAGATTTTGGATTCACTGCAAGATTTGCTCTAAGCTACAACCCATAGCATAGCCCTTTCAGAATTTTACTAATACTTGATTTTATTGCAGCGTGAGTTTTTTAGAAAATTGTAGGTAGTTTCAGGTTTAAATATTACGGTTTAGGGACAAATGAACAAAAAGGATTCTAAAACGCACTTTTAATAAAAATGGTTTACTTTTGTAAAACAGTATATTATTACCATAAATATTGAGTAAGAAAGAGTATTAAAGAAATATTCACAACAAATTATTAACAAACAATCTGCATTTAACCTAATTACCCAGACTTAATATCAACAACGTAAGGGACAAACCGGACTAGGAAATTTTGGTTGAGTGTGACCAATGAAGGAAACTCCACCTGGACTGTCAAGGACTTGGGACCTCCCCCCGAGGAAACAACCTGGACTAACAGAGCCAAACCTGATATGACCGTAGTTAAACCGTCATTAATTTTCCTGATTTGGTATTTCTCTACATGTTACTATCTTGCAGTATCATACTCTTCATGTTTCTTTAAATATTGAAATATAATTTACAAAATGGAATTACCGTATTTTTAATTAAATTTGAGATGGAATAAAAAGTCCGAATAACTATATAAATGATAAATTATGGATAAATAATATATTTATTATTATATAATATTATTATTTTTATTATTATAATATAATATATTTATAATAATATATTCATATACTTTATCTACGATTATACATGAAATATTATCAAACTCCGTATTTATTATACAATTGAAAATAATGTTATGAAGTTAATGTCCATTAATGACATTTCAGATAATTACAGGTACCCAAAAAAACAATATGAACCTAAAAAGCTATTTCAAATATATAAAATGAAGCAAAGTAATTATTCCTATTCTACTATTTGTTATAATGTGATAATAGATAGGTTAGGACTTGACATATTATGATAGAGAATAGAAAAATTACAGGTTTTAAACACTAGTTACAAGTGCTTAATCATGATCTGAGCTTGAAATGTAGGTACTTACCTCCAGAGGAATGTTTTTTGAAAACCACTGACGACCAAGGGCTTTTCTGATTGGTACTTTCTCAAGCTCAAAATCTCGATTAGATAAAGACATATAATCGTCACCAAACCTCGACATTTTCTCCTCTGCTAGAAATGAAGTTCGGTCATGTAATTTCCAATTCTTCTCTCGAAAACTATTCCTCTACTGACCCTCAAGGCCAAATCAATATCGGCCAAAATATGTACCATTAACAGTCGAATTATGCCATTCCATTAGCAAAATCTGGAATATTTTGTTCGTCTGAGTGATTAGACAGACCAGTAAGTACAAAAATTTTTTTGCCAATCACAGACGCTGAGTAGTAGCAAAATTACAAGTTCTTCAATCTGATCTGAACTATATCCATTGGGAAGTCTAGACTTTGCTAATTGCTCAAGAGAAATTACTATGCACATATTAAATCACTTCGAACTCGATGCTGCATTCATTTAGAAGTAAAGCTTCATGGCAAAAAGTCTATATCTCAATTAGTTTTCAAGATATCAATGGTGAAATCGGATGAAAATTGAGATTTTACCAGCAAATTCTTTCGAGCTGAATGAGCTTCATCAACACTCAAACCTAATCAAATCACAAAATGTATTTGAACAAATTTCGAATTCTTCGGATTTGTCTTAAATGAAAACTGAAAGAGAATAAATCTAAATCATACCAATTGAAAAACACGATAAAAATTTTAAAAAATAAACTTTTTGAGTAAGTACGAAATAAAGAATTTATTTTTATTTTATATTCATAAAATCTTTGTAGATTTTGTATAAGATTCTAAAATTTTCGTTATAACTTTATTGTATTTTTAAAATTTCAAAACACAACTGAAGTGGGAAGGGTTTTTTTTAGATTACTGTATTTTTGAAATTTCTCTCGAGCCTTGGAATTACCCAACCCATTCAATTATTACGTCTATTTTTTAAATACATTTTACCAGCTTCTTCTTATTGGAAACTAAATGGCTTAACTATATAATCAAACACTCCAATAAAATGAAAGATTTTTATTTTGTGAGGCCTTTCGTGCTCAAAGAAAAAGCACATCCGTCAGAAACCCACATAACTGAAATAAAAGTGAAATTAATAATAAAAACAATTTTAGAATTTAAATAAAAAACATATGTCTTGAAAAATACAAAGAGATAAGATTTTTAAAGGCCAGGAAGCATGTCTACTGTATATATAAAAATTAACTATTTAGATTAGATTAAAGGCAGTAACGGTGAATTTTGTAGAGGTCCAGGTTCATTATTTACTAAATTAATTGTTGGTTCTTCTTCTGCATATAAAATAGTTTCGTAAAAAAATCCATCGAGGAATTCTGATCTTGTCATTGAGTTTCTTTTAATAATTTTGACCATTGTGAAAAGCAGTGTCCACAGTATGGTGAGTGCATGTTTCCCGCAACATGGACCGATCTTTCCTCTTGCTGATACTTCAGACTATGCTTTAAGTTCCTTTACTCTCTTTTTTATTTTCCTTTTTGTTTGGCCAATATATTTTAAATCAGCAGTTGTCACAATTTAATTTGATAGATTCCAGATTTTTCTTCATCGTCTATTTTATTCTTTGGATTTCCTAATATGTTTTTTTAGTTTATATTTTGGAATTTGCAGTGATACATTAATACTGGCATGTGTTTTAAAACTTTTAGCAATTTTAGTAGTTAAATTGTTGTAAGACACAGAATATCCATTTTTCAGGTTCTTTGCATTTAGTTTGATAGAGAGTTTGGTTCTAGAAATTTCTTTCAATAATTTTCTCTTTTTCTTTTTTTATCATGTTGTTCAATCTCATTTCAATTTTGTAAACCATTAAATAAATGCAATTTCTTTAATTTTCTTTACTTAACAACGGATCCTTTTTTATAATTTTCAAATTGATAGAGGGGTTATGTAAGAGCCTGTGGATGTAAACTTGTGGCAAAAGCTGCTCTTTTTTTGTGCAAGGGGGATGAAATTGAAAGGGGATGAATGGATCAAATGGGATAAATCTGTCCGTTTTGTGTTGATTTTTCTTATATATATCATAATTTCAAAAATGGCCAGTTGTATTTTTTGTAATTAATAAATCTAGAAAATGGGAGTTTGACTTGTTATGTTCTATTTCACAAGTAAATTTTATCGAGGGGTAAAATGAGTTAAGCGAAATAATAAAATCTTGAAGATTTTTGTATCCTTGTCAAAAACAAGCAAATACATATCAATCTACAATATCTTCTTCCAGATTCTTGGAAAATAATCACATTGTTTCCTTTTGCCATGAGTATTTACAAAATTTACTGAGAAATATGTTGGCGATAAAACATGAAAGGGGGATTTTCCCCATGGCAGTACCAATAACACTGAGTGTGTAATATTTTGTCTCGAAAAAATTGAAACACCATTTTGTGACATGCTAAGATTGAGCCTAAATTAATGGTTACTCTTTAACAATAGTTTTTTTCTAAAATTTATATATGGAAATCAGCCAGTCCCTCGGATGATTTGTATGCTATCTTATAAAAAAAAATTAGTTATTATTTACATTAGGATAAAAGAGATTGAAACATCAAATGATACAAGGTATTCCGTCTTGTTCGATCTTAATATCTTTTGTTAGGAATTTAAGGAAAATCATATCTATCTTTAATGGAAAAAATAGTTGGGAGGGAAATTCAAATTGTTGAAAACTCTTGCACTAACCATTTTGATAATAAAATAAGAAGGGCGAATTTATACACAGAAACTATGGGCCTCATTTAAGTTTCCTGGTTTATGTATTTTAGGAAAGACAGTACAATCTTGGTATAATTTGGATTTGATACTATGAGTGATTTTGAAAAATTTCTTTCGATATTATGTGTCTTGCAGTGTTTTGTAATGAAGCAGTTACCGACGCAATTTGTTGTAGGATTTAGGGGATTTTTGTTAATTTCTACATAAGGACCATCCTTGAAGCATATTTTTTCCACTCTGAATAATATTCACTTTTATCTAATCATAACAATTGTGTTACTTTGTGTCCCGCTTTCAGGTAGAAAACTATCTTTGCTTTTTAAATGATTTTATATAACATTATTTGTTACTTTCTCAACAGCACGTCTTGACGATATGACTTTTGAATTAACTTTTTGTATGATTGCTTTAGTTTTTTTAACTTTTAAGAAGAAGCTGAATTTACTATCACTTTCTAATTGCTCATTTCTTTGATCATTATTTTAAAAACATTTTACTGTTATGCATTCAACACATCAACAAATACATCTTTCTTGGTATCTTTACAAGGATTTTTATGGCCGTAGTTTGTAAACCTTTATTCAATTATTGATAAACTCTGCAAACCGTCGTAAATGTTGTTTTGAAAGACAAAATTTTTTTCTTAACCATATGTTATCTTTGGAAGAACTATTTGTCTGGTAGTTAATTTTTGTGCTTATATTTTTGTCCGGAGCAGTATATTGAAACTTCCATTTTCTAGTTTCTTCTAGTTTCATGTTTTGTTGTTTTGTATTCAATACTTTTCTAAGATCCTATTGTATATTTCATGTGAACATAATGGGGAAATTCAACGCCTATTCAAAAAATTGTCTAGTGATCTCTAGAATGGTAGTTCAAATGCATTGAAGTTTCCAAAATTTGATTGTTTGTTTTGAATATAAAGACTTTAAGTCTTCTAACAGACTTTTAACCAAGTTATAATTTGTAGCATTATGAAAGAACTTTTTTCGTGTAAACAAGGAATTCTTTATAGGGAAATCGGATATTTTAATAAATTTAGGAAATATTTTTGTTTTTTCTTACCACCTTTTTTTTTTAAAACCACTCTGTATATCATTAGATAGTAAACCTTACTTTTTGTTTCAGCTTGATGTGAGTTTAGTTGAGCTGAGAGGGACGTTGAAGTGTTCGGATGAAATACATTTTACCAGCATCTTCTTATTGGGAAACTAACACTCGCACCCCTCCTACATATATAATCAAAAACACTACCAACTAGAATGAAAGGATTTTTCTATTCCGCATTGCCCTGAGGCCTTTCGTGCTCAAAGAACCAAACATCGTCAGACCCCACATAAACTGAAATAAAAGTAAATTAATATATCAGAGAAAAACAATTGTAGATTTAAATAAAAAAACCATATGTCCTTGAAAAATACCAAAGAGATAAGATTTTAAAGGCCAGGAAGCATGTGCTACTGTATATATAAAAATTAATATTTTTAATTAGGATTAAAGTGCAGTATACGGTGAAATTTTGTAGAGGTCTCCAGGTTCATTATTTACTAAATAATTTTGGTTCTTCTCTGCATAAAAATTAGTTTCGTAAGTGCATCGAGGATATTTGTTGTCATTGATTTCTTATTAATAATTTGACTTGTGAAAAGCAGTGTTTGCCAGTATGGAGTGCCATGTTTCGCCATGGCCGGTATCTTTTCCTCTTGCTGATACTTCAGGACCTTGCTTTTTCGTTCCTTTTGACTCTCTTTTTGGTTGTGTATTTTCCTTTTTGTTTGGCCAATATATTTTATAATCACAGTGGTGTCACAAATTTAAATTTTGATAGATTCCAGATTTCTTCTTCATCGTCTATTTTATTCCTTTGGATTTCCTAATATGTTTTTTTAGTTTTATTTTGGAATTTGAGGACTACATTAAATACTTGGCATGTGTTTTGTAAAAACTTGTTTAGCAATTTTAGTAGTTAAATTGTTTGTAAGACACAGATATGCCATTTTTCAGGTTCTTTTGCAATGTTAGTTTGATAGAAAATGTCACAAAAATGTGTTTCAATTTGCGGAGACTAAATATTTACACAAGGCAGTGTTATGGTACTGCCATGGGAAATCCCCTTTCATGTTTTTTATCGCCAACATAATGCAAAAGAACCTGAAAAATGGATATCTGTGTCTTACAACAATTTAACTACAGATAAAAGTTGCTAAAAGTTTTAAAAACACATGCCATTATTAATGTATCTCTCAAATTCCAAAATAAAAAACTAAAAAACATATTAGGAAAATCCAAAGAATAAAATAGACGATGAAGAAAAATCTGGAATCTATCAAATTAAATTGTTGACAACTGTGATTTTAAAAATATATTGGGCCCAAACAAAAAGGAAAATCAAAAAGAGAGTAAAGGAAACTATAAAGCATGTCTGAAGTATCAAGGCAAGAGGAAAGGATCGGCCATGGCGAAACATGCACTCCATACTGGAGATAACTGCTTTTCACAAGTCAAATTATTAAAAGAAGATCAATGACAACTCAAGATTCCTCGATGCTTACGAAACTCATTTTTTTAGCAGAAGAACCAAAATTATTTAGTAAATAAATGAATCCTGGACCTCTACAAAATTCACCGTTACTGCCTTTTAATCTAGATTAAATATTAATTTTTTATATATACAGTAGACATGCTTGCCTTGGCCTTTAAAATCTTTATCTTCTTTGTGATTTTTCAAGACATATGTTTTTATTTAAATTCTAAATTGTTTTTTATGATTAATTTACATTTTAATTTCAGTTATGTGGGTCTGGACGATGTGTTCTTTGAGGCACGAAAGGCCTCACAAAATAAAAATCGTTTCATTTACTTGGAGTTAGTTTGATTATTATATTAAAGCAAAATTTTTTAACATGTTTACAGACACCGGATTTTGGCCAATTTTTTAGGATCTATGTAAAAACTAAATTTTACATTTAAATAGTTTTATATTTATATAAAATATAAATATATATTCAAATTAATAAATCATAATTAAAAATTTATGTTATTCATATAAAACTATAAAATTAACATATATAATTTAATACAAATAAATGTATAAATATTAACTATTTAGTTACAAAAACTTCAAAAATTTATTATTGTTGCTTTTATTTATAACAACTTATTTTTCTGTCTTATACATTCACAGCATTTGATTATTACTGCAAACCTATTTATATAGGTAAGGTTAGCACAATTGAGGATTTCTTGTGTACTTGTATTTATAGTAAAAAACAAAAAAAATTATTACCATTTTTGTATAAAATAAAAATATATTTTTAATTGGAGCTAAGGAATGGCGAGATTATGGAAATATACAGATAAAATATATCAGTCTGTGTTCCACTAACAATCAGTCATTGATGTGGTTGAGTGATCATTATCTACTTACACACAATACAATACACCGTTAGTTAGTATCGGAATCAAAACTTGATAACCTTGAACTGCATATAGCCTTACGAATTTATTAAAACCAATACAGTTTCTTTCATATTTTTTAAATTTGTGCTCTTTGAATTGTCAATGACACTGAAAGTAAAATAGAACAATTGACCATAATTTGTGAATAAATATACCTAAAACTTATTTCCTTGTACATATCGGATATTGATGTTTCTTCATTTCCATCTTGTAGACTGTTCCAGCTTGGAATTTCGGTTAGTTCCCATGTTGCTATTTTTAACATCAAACCAGGATATTTTATGTAATCTTAAACCATTAACTGGCTAAATATAAATTGTTTAATAATTAAAATAACAAATAAAAAAAGTTAGAAACAAGTAC
>NW_025788540.1:0-10519 GCF_021130785.1 Homalodisca vitripennis
GTTGAATTTTCCACCTTTCTTGGAACCTGATTCACATTAACCTTGAACTAGTATTTTCAATAATGAATTATTATGTGGGCCAGCAGACAAAACTAATAAACAGTTGGCCCATTAAAACTCAGTTATTAATAACATAAAATTATATAAACGTGTTGGGACAGGCTGTTTAACAAAATATCTTACTTTGTATAGCAAAGACTTGCTGGAAAAGGATATAGTCCTGTGAAAAAAGAAAAACAATGATTCCTTATTCATGTAAACAATAATTTTTAATCTAAACCTTTTAAAATAAAAAAAAAATCAAAATGTATCTTTTTAATGTAAATCAAATAATAAAATCAATTACATTTGTGAAAGCAATTGTAACCTAATCTTCTGTTTATTAGGAGTTCTAAAATCATAATATACCCTTATTATGAAATATGTTTTGTAGTACTGTTTTGCTATGTTAATTTTTTATAAGGACCAAATTGTAGGGTGTTAGTAATATTAAATATGAAAAGCTGGAGGTTTCTGTGTATATATGGTAATTTTATTATAACGTTTTAGTATTGGACACACTAACTTGAGGCGTGTCCCATGGCATTTGAGGTAGTGCCACTTCAATGACATATTTTATTTCTCAGGACAAAGATTCAAAAAGTTATTCAATATATCAAAATCTATAATTTCCAAAACTAATATCATTAAGTTTACGGTGTCCCTCAGGGGGGTCCCATTCTCAGTCCTATTTTTCTCCTGAATTTCATGTCAATGATATAGGGGGCTCATCACATTCTTCATAGAAGGCTAGTGCGTAGCTAGTTAAGCTGATTGATATGACTTTCTGTTTTCAGTGAAAAAATCAAGCGAAGTTTTGGGGTAATCAACAGGCTTTTGTTGACATCAACAACTGTGTTCAATACTTCAACAACCTTAAACCTCACAGCAAATTCATCAAAGACCATAACGTTTTGAAATTTGCTTACGTTGCTGTGGGCAAAACAGGTGTACTTAGAGCGGTCTGTCTTTGTTGGCTGTCACTTGTTATTATTTAAATGACAGCATTTTTCCTGCTTTTAATTTTATCGTGTGATTAATAGTTATGGTTACTTTAGTATTTATGACATTATCGTAATTGTTACAAACTATTTCTATTAACATTGAATAACATGTGACTTTTATTTAGTATTGTATATCTCTAAAATACTAAATTAAAATACATTGATATCGATTGATTAGGTTCTGTTTAGTTCGATATATAAAGTATTGGATGAATGTCATAAGCGAAAATAAACAAAATTTATAGAGTAAACAGTTAGGTTTAGGGTACGATAAGTGGACCCGGGTTTTTTACATCGAAATTGGCAAAAAAGATATTACTTATATCAATTAACCACCCGATATAATTCATTCGATAATGATTAATTATTTTGAACAAATAACTTAAAATAAATCTATATCAACAGCTGTATAAACACTTTCCAAATAATACACGTAAGGTAATATTTCCAAATTTTACATATAATTAAAATCTTGATTATTAAAAATGGCAGTCAATTTTAGAAAACTACACGACATTGGTTTGAAAGATGATATAAGGACATGTTTACCTGGCTTCAACCATGTTGGTACTCGTTTTCACGGAAATAAATCGCCATATATGTGATAAAATTTTGGTGTGGAAAGAAACAACTGTTAACTGTTAGAGGAGCAAATATTGGTCGTCTTTCAGTTCTTCACTAATTTTGCTTATAACAATTTGTTTCATCACTCGTAAATAATCAAATCACATATTTTAATTTAAAAACATATGATTGTTATTGTAAGACTATAGATACTTTGTATATCGATTGATAGTCTAAGATTTGAGATACAAATATTAGGTATCGATGATTACATTCTTACGATATAAAAAACCGGGTCCGCTTATCGTACCCTACCCAACAGTTAAAAAATCCGAAGAACCATCTTAACTTCTTCATTTGGTATGTTTCGAAATGTATTGATTATAATGCCCATTTTTGTTTGTTTTTCTTATTTGTAGGGTCTTTGGATAATAACTAAAAATATGATGTTATGGTCTATTCAGCCGATGAATTCGTTAAGATGCAAATTTACAGGTTAGGGCTAGGAGCACTGTTTTAATTTCTTCCATAGTTGGACACAACAAAAAAACAAATATAAATTTGAGGAAGAGTTCAATTTCATTAAATCTCATTAAAAACGCCACTAGGATCAGGCTAGTTAGTTGTAGGTAATGACACCAGTCATCAGTGCAATGGCTCTTGCCTATTTGAAATATTAATGGGTAAAGCGCCATAAATTAAACCTTAAGGTACATAGAATAAAATATAGGCTATTCAAGTAAAAAACAATGATAATTGTACTGTTTGTAATCCCAATCTACTGTTTTATGTAGCGTGTTTCCAGAGGTTATATAAATTTTATACCAGGATAAACTTTTGTGGTCAATTTGGCTATTTCTACAATATATTATCCCTATGATGATTAAAAAATTTAAGACACAAGGTTCTAACCTTATAGATTACAACTCTGGTCAACAATTAAACCAAAGGCCTGTATGAAGTCATGAATTTAATACTTAGCTGTTTTTTTTTTACAATACTGTCCAGTTGTGCAATAATGACAGAATATTTAATGTACAAACCTTTGAATTTAAGGATTTAATAATTTCTGTCTCTCAGGCCCTTACGCCGGTTTTCTTATTAAATCGCATCTTTGAAGAGTACCCACGGTGTCATTTTACGATTAATGAATCTACTTCAATATTCATTACCACTCCATTTAATGACACATTTTACTTCGTTTTCCATGTTCGCGCAAAATATATTTATAATTCTATAAATTACGAATATAGTTATAACCTTTACATTACTTAATTTTAACCACTTATATTTTCACGAATCACTTCAAACAACACAAAAACACCAACTGTGTCAAAAAAACAGATTAAACAGTAATATTAGTAAGGATGAACCAATAAACGATAAACAATTAGGAACCAAAACAAAAACAACCGGTTATTAATAACAGCAGTAGTATCAAATAAAAACGCATTGCAAAATGTTTTAATCTAATAAATAACGAATAAACACTCTAAATAATAAAATAATAGGTTTCATTAAATATAATTTAAAATTTTAGTTGTATCTTTCCTGCTTATTCTTTGTCTCTTTGGTCCCTCTAATCTTCTTAACACAAAAAAGTGTTTTTAAACAAACATTTATATTTATTTACAATTTGGTCAATTTGTGAAGAAGAAAGATAAAAGTAAATATAAACCCAATAGTTAGATTGTTATTGAGTCTAGTTTTATTGTTATGTAGTTTTTAATAATACCGTGTGTAACAAAAAATCTAACAAATCTGAAAATTCTCGCCATTAGTTGGCCAGTAAGTAGGTACACACTTAATAAATAATTATTGCCATGATTATCATTTAGAAAACCTTAATAGTTGTCCTCTAACAAGGGCCGGTATCGGACCAGTGCGAGGCTGCTCGCTGCCAATGCCTTACGTGCCAATCTGCCTCTGGGTGAGCTCTTCAGCTAGCAGCTACGTTGTGTAAACACACGAATGGCTCACTTCGCAGCACGCGAACCACCGCATTCGTAAGTGAAGACAAGTCGAGACAATTATGGTTTTTTTTCTAGGAACATGCGCAAAGTATCTGGCCGCTGCTTTTATTGTGATGGCGGACGATTATTAGGAAAAAACAACAGAAAAAGTGACGGAAAACCCGTTGCGTGGGGTTAAAAAAAAGATTTTAACGAAATCGGTGTCTGAATATAGGGAACAGCACTCCTAGAAGACGTGAGGTTCGAAGACGGGACGTGGCCAAATTCCTTGCGAATGTGCCAAGCAGGATTTTGAACATTTAATTACATTGGAATAGAGCCTGCGCGTGAAGAAACGCCAAGACACTGTACATGCGAAGTGCTATTGACCACCAAGGGAAAGATTTAGCTGTTTACTACTGAGATGCCTTAGCTACTGGAGGAGCTCATTTACAAGGTTTGCAATACCTCTTTCGATAATAATCCAAACAACGTATTATCTGTGAATTATTCCAGAAGTATGTTGATCCATACATACAAACATACCTGTATCCTGTGTAACTTGACTTTTCTTTTCCCTTGACCTTTCCACGTCGGTAAGACCCCCCCAAACAGAGAGGTCATCTTCTTTTTTAAGATACTTATCACCAAAACCATTCATTGACCTGCTATATTTCGCGGCCACAAGTCTTCTCTCTTGTTTTTATTATAAATATTCAGGGTGTTTCGCAGTCCTACAGTAAACGTCTTGTCTGAAAATAATTTCATGGAGTATCCTTTTTTTTATTTTTTATTTTGGATGACAGTGTGGAGGTTTGTTGGTTTGCAGTGCAGGAATTGTAGTCTTGGTATGGTTGCGAGGCAGACAGCGCAGGGTATCCAATTGACGCACAGCTTCGGAGCGGAAGGCACCTTTGCGGAGCACTGCTCTAAAACCGGACAAGCACACGGGCTCACCTCACATTGTGCGACCGGGAACGCCTCATAGCGAGTAACCCCGGTATCCACAGTACGAGGCCAAAGCGAGCATTCGCCCACGAGGGCCATTGGCAGCGAGAGCAGTCTCGCACATGTTCGATTACCGGCCGTATAAAAGCCTGGATGAGTTCATAATGTTTTAGTGTTCTTTAACTAAATATGTCCTCGTACCCCCATGGGCCATGTTGTCAGGTTTGATTAGTGTAGTATTTTGCCATTAGTAACATAATTTTGAAATAAACTTCTGTTCAGTCCATACATGAGCTTATCTGAAATAATTTTTAGATGTCTAAATTAAACTGGAGTGATTTAATAACTGGACATCTTTAATACGCATGAGTCAACCCGTTGGAATTCCATAAAGCGATTTTGAATACAGTAGTATATTTATTTTAGAAGATAAAAAAAAACAATAGTTAGTCAACAGATCAATGTAATAATACTATAATTAGTTTTGCTTATTTTAGAAAAAACTATTTTCACAAATCATTCAAAAATGTTTTTGGGTAATGTTTGGATATAAACCTACATATTTATGTGCCCGTTTAGGATTCTTGTCTTCTCCTTGAACGAAAAAACTGTTTTAATTTCTGTGAATACTTATGTACGGCTTGAATCGAAGTTTTACATCCATCAGTGACGAAATAATTTTGAACGAGGACTGGTTTTTAGTTAACATTAGTTGGGTTGCTTCAGTCCTAAATATGAGCCTTAATTTCTAAAGTCTGCCTTTCATAAGGTCGAGGGACTATTGTTTGATTTTGTATTTATACTATACAACGGGACAACTTTTGTAAATTAGCCGGACGCTCACCAGAAAGAAAGGGGTACTGTTTGAAGGGTTTATTGCAAACCTTTGCACGATCATCCTGTTAACATTTAATACAAAGAATTGTATTTTGAGAGTATGATTTAGTATAATTTATAATTGGCAACGTTTATATTGAACAACTTTTTTTTCTTTTTATTAGATGGATCAAATAAAACTAGCGTTTAGTGAATAACGAATTTTTAAATATGTCTTTACTGCGATCCCAAGGCTCCAAATCAATAAAAACATATGAAGAGTCAAAGGGTAAAACGGGATTTGTCCACTTTTACTAATTTTTCAGTAGAACATTTTTTAAATGTGAAACGTAATAATTCCTATATTTATTGAATTATAGAAAAGTTTAAATTTGTAGTAGATGTGTAAACTTACAGCTGATAATATAACTAACATAAACTAAAGAACTGTTAACCCAATCAATTAATTGTGGGTAAATTTTTTTGTTAAATGACTAAAACATTTACAGGAGAAGAATGAGCTTTGGTCCACAGAAACAGGGAAAAACGAGCTACGTCCTTATCTTAAGATAGTAGGTTAGACAAGACAAATGAAACAAACCATTTTATTTAGACACAATATAATTGTATTGTTAAAATAAAAATAAGTAAATTCAGACAGAAATACATGGTCATCTAAATATAATTTCACAGAGGACTTGTCAATATTTTTTGTTTAATTTCTTCACAATTTTTCCTCGTGGTAGATTAGAATAGAAATCTTTGGCCAAGAAGTTTGTGCAAAACTGTGATAGATGATTGAAATCAGTATACTTGGCATCAGGAATTGGCAACATAGCTGTAATAGGACCACATAATTAATTAACAGCCTACTTATTGGTAAATAGGCAATTAAGGCATGGTAATTACATTTTACAGTCTGGTAAATTAAACAAGAGAAGGTAAATTTAGCATCAAGTTTTATATTAAAAGACCAAGTTTAAAACTGATATTATTATGAGGGAAATTTAAATAGTTTTGCGATTTACTTAACAGTGTACGCTTGAGGTGGCAGAACAAATTCATTAGCTTGTAGAGACAGTTCCTCCAGCCTAAAATTATTTCTCTCATCTGATGACAGTGTAATTTCATTAGATAGCCAGCATCCATTATAGGTTTCACAGTGTAGAATTTTTGTCTGGCTCAGTGGCTGTGACAAGAAGATCTTTAATAGGCCTAATGGGAAATGGATACTTTTTACAAAATGGCCTTCAAGAAACGCAGTTTAGTCTCGAATTATGCTTTGATCAACATCCAAAGTATTGAATGGCCTTGGATTTTGTCTAGAAGTCTCAACAACATCAATCCAGTCTTGTGGTACTTCTGCCCTTGATTTTGTTTTTATTACTGCCATGTTGCGGTCTGACTCCATGTAAACTGTGACCTCTAATAGGAAATGTTACTTGAATTTTTTTCAAGTCGTTTTGCTACATGGACTTGAAAAAAAGGTTATTTTTAACAAGTTGTAGTTCTTGTTCTGCCCTCCGCACGAGTCGCAGAATATAAACAGTTCTTTGACCTCTTTGTCCAGTACTAAATTTATGAAGTTGTCTAAGAACGAAACAACTTCATTTGACCCCTTATTTCCAATAGTCTCCGCGTAGCAATAAAATACAGAATTGCTGGTAGATAATTCATGTATGTTAAACATGTAAAATCCAAGTTTTCTTCGATAATACGCATCGTTGGTCGAAATATTCGGAAGATCCAAGTTTCTCTGAAAGTCCATACAGACAGCTGCAATTTGTTTATTATTTTTCTCCTTTTCACGGCATATCTTTTTTCCTAATGTAAAATGTATCTGCCTTTTTCAAATGTAGTTTTTCAATGTTAGCCTTTTTTTTAAATCGCCTTCAGCTCTGGCCTTTACTTCCCCATTTGGTATGGTTTTAATTTTTACTGTAAGTTCATTGCACTTCATTGTGTGAACATCACAAGTAGAACAAGTGTCGGAGCGAGGATACCCGAAAGAAACATTGAAGTTTTTATTGAAAATGTTCCTATAAGACTCATATGACACAAGATTCCTAATGTTGTTTGCAAACGCAGTATTCTTTATACATTAAATGCATTTTTATAATGGTTTAGATCTTCGGGGAGGTACAGTTTCTTTGACTTTGTATTGCTGTAATGGCTTATCTTGCCCTTAAAGGATTTTATATGGTTACATACACAATGTATTTGTTTCGGGGGAAAGCTTGTAAAGCCCCGGTCTTTAAGTGAGACCCGTCTCTATGTCTCTAAGGTGAACAGACGTCCAAAATTTGTTTTTCAATGAATCTTGAATAGTGGTAAGCCCTTCCTTTATTTGTGATGCACATGTACGGCCATGAAGGCTGTTTTACAGACCTGAAACGTCACGATTTCCTTCATTAACTTGAAATTCTTACCCGGTAGCCAAAAGTGCAATCATGTGTACTAGCAGCCGCTTGATCCAGCTTCCCTCGAAGACCTTACGCCTATTTACAGACAAGACAGAAAATTCAATCCAGCCAAATAAATGATGACTGAGGCCATTCCACTAAGGTTCACCGAGGAAATAATAGACTCCTATTTCATTGGAAATTATCCAATATGGCCAGCCTTTTGCTCACTTCTTACTGGGATAACCTCAAAATCATCTAAAACCTTCTTACAAAAGCAATTATGTTCACCAAGGCCTCAAAACGATTTGAGCCTGCGCGCCTAAGTCTCTTAGTAGACATCCCACTTAAACCTACCGGTTAAGACTGTCCTTCTTTCTGGGATTTAAATATTCCCTTCCAATAAAATCTACTGCATCACCAACTTGCCATTTTTATTATTTATTGACTAAATTAATTACAATCAACGTAATAAAAGACTACCCAACATTCACAGCAGACAGAGCATAACCACAAACTAACGGAATGGACTGCCCAAAACTTAAACCAGCTGGGCCAAGAAAACAGCTGATTAATAGAACGTGGGAAACAATAGCACATTCTTCCCCTGATTTTTTGGAACAAAATCCCGTCCTTGTCCCTCGTGAACAGCAGTTTTTTTTCTTCTTGGTAGCATATAGGGACAAAAAATGCCCGGTCTACCCGTTGTTGGGGGGTTAATACACTTTAAAAGATCAGATGTTAAACGCTATAAGGATTCCCACCCGATAAACCTCAAAAATGAAAAAAATGGACAAATCCCGTTTTACCCGTGAAAAAAAAAAAAACTCTTCATAATGTTTATTTACAAACTCTATTTCTTACATTAGTCAGATTTCTTTGCCTTGTGGCCGTTTTCTTTGATCGCTTTTTTTTATGGTTCTCAATATTAAATTAGAACAATGGATGTTCTTCATCACAACCCTGTATGCACTGTTCTTGGCTTTAAACCTGGTGAGTATGGGAAATTATGGTTCGAGTCTGTGAGTCCATTGATTATTTTTCCGATAAGCCGTAATAGTGATGATAATAAACTTTTATTCTGTCTTAGATTAAGAAACTACTTGTAGGAGTATTCAGTTTTACTGTACTGTTGAGTAGGAGGCTTTGATCATCGTTGATAAACATCTTTTCATTCCTGGTGGCTTTTGAATTTTTTGAAGTGAAAACTTCTTTAGCGCGCGTTTGAGCGTCTTTGGTAGAGGTGTAAAATCCACGGTTCGCGGTCACCGGACATGCTAATGATACTAACCTGCCATGAAAAAGTCCAGTCTCGATGTGTTTTAAAACTGTCCCGGCGGAGTATGAAAACAGACTGCGAAAATCAGTGACCTTTCTTACGTCTTCCTCTCGTGCGATTTATAAAAGTGAAGCCAATGGTACGTAACAATTCTGTAAGGATGCGTCAATATTAAAGTCTCTTAATATTGGCAATCTATTGATTACATTTTTAAATATTAATAAAATTTCGAACATAATTTTGATTATTGTTTACATTTTACATAGCGTTTACAATTGACAAGAAAAAAGTAGTAATCGAGGATTTTTGTTTTATTTTTTCGGTCTGACAAAATTTGTCAGCGAGAAAAAGTTGTGTGAAAATAGATGATTATTTTTTTTTGTAATTTATCATTTTTTTATTGGAAGTTTAGTTCTAGCCTGTAGTAGCGTATGAACTGTGTTGAGTGAACGTTTCTGCCGGAACCTGTAGTTGGCGCATTGGCTCTCAATGATACCGTCTTAACTCAATAAATTAGTTTTATTGTGCAATAAAAAATACCTTTACGAAAGAATAACAAGTTAATGTAACTAATTTATTAGTTTTAAAAATATTTGTGGGTTTTATTGTTATTGCAATTATATACTTTATCCATAGCAATAAACTGTATTATTTACAACGGTGTTCAAACTCACTGTTGTTCACTCGGTGTTTACTCACTTATAAATGAATAATGAAAACAACGAATATATTTTTAAACATTTTTAATTATTTGTACGAATATTTGTATTTAAAATTTAGCATTATTCATTTTAATTATGTTTTTTAATATTTAACCTCTTCGTAATGAAATGAGTATTATTACGGTATAAGATTTATCTTACTAGCGTGGTAAAATAGATTTCTAGTTCATTTGTTATTTTTTCGTTGGATTTTAAAATTGGGAAAAATTAAAAAACGGCGTCACTTTTACAAATTCAGATGTACTGCTACTATTACGTATTGTTAATTACTCTCAACTTAATAGTTCCGTTTGCCACTTCTATCGGCAAGTCCCACGACTGCTACTGTTTTTTTATTGTTTTTTTGTTTGTTTAGTGGACGATATTTTATCCATCGAACTTTTTTGTTAGAGGATAGTAGTTTCCTAGCTAATATTGAGCTAACAGGAGGTCATCATTTCTTTGTTCGGTAGCATTACTTAAAACAATGGCGTTTGGAATCCTTGGTCTGGTGAAGAAGTAAATTAATGTGTCCTTACATACCGGGTGCTTCAAAAAAAATGTAATACGCCACTTTAAACTTAATTTTTTCGTAAAGTTTTCCCGATCTACTAGGCTAAAGTTATATTTCCTTCGCCAGGTGGCAGCGTATTCGTCCCTTTATGGTATATTGTTAGGTGGAATTTGTAATATCAACATGGCGGACGTACGTTTGAGTTTTGAAAAGAAACGTAAGAAGGTTATTAAGTGGTACTGGAAGTTTGAGTATGTAAATGAAGTTTCAAAGACAGTGGAGAAGGGTTATGATACAGAA
>NW_025788541.1:0-9819 GCF_021130785.1 Homalodisca vitripennis
GCAATTTTATCGCAAACAATTGTGTTTACCACTGGTATGTATGTTGTGGGGAAAGCTAGTGACATAACAAAAATTAATACAAGAAAGTTTGTTGAAAAAATATTGTTCTTAGCTTATTACATTTTCGGCAAGGAATCCGAGCACATCCGATGGTGGTTAAAGTATTTCCACTTTGGCGCCGATCCAGAAATTTACAGAGAGTCAGCATTTAGCGGGTTTTCTGATAAGTGTGAAGTGAGTGACAAGAGTAAACTTGTATCTTTATATTCCGAGTCAGTAGAGTTTCAAAGTGGTCGACAAAACTTGTAGTTACTTTCAATGTATCTTTTTAGAGAGGTTTATTTACTTGTTTTGATAATATGTTCATAATACTTTTATCTAGATTAGATTGTGTTTAAGATCCTGCTCCAGACTGTTTGTATGTTGTAGTGTGGGCGGTTACAACTGTAATAACAGATTATCCGTTCTCCAGATGTCCCTCAGGCGCTGTTTATAATACTATTATCTAGATTAGATTGTGTTTAAGATGTTGCTCCAGAACTGTTTGTTATGTTGTAGTGTGGGCGGTTACAACTGTAATAACAGATTATCCGTTCTCCAGATGTCCTTCAGGCGCGTTTATAATACTATTATCTAGATTAGATTGTGTTTAAGATCCTGCTCCAGAACTGTTTGTTATGTTGTAGTGTGGGCGGTTACAACTGTAATAACAGATTATCCGTTCTCCAGATGCCCCTCAGGCGCTGTTTATAATACTATTATCTAGATTAGATTGTGTTTAAGATGTTGCTCCAGAACTGTTTGTTATGTTGTAGTGTGGGCGGTTACAACTGTAATAACAGATTATCCGTTCTCCAGATGTCCCTCAGCGCTGTTTTATAATACTATTATCTAGATTAGATTGTGTTTAAGATGCTGCTCCAGAACTGTTTGTTATGTTGTAGTGTGTGGGCGGTTACAACTGTAATAACAGATTATCCGTTCTCCAGATGTCCTTCAGGCGCTGTTTATAATACTATTATCTAGATTAGATTGTGTTTAAGATGTTGCTCCAGAACTGTTTGTTATGTTGTAGTGTGGGCGGTTACAACTGTAATAACAGATTATCCGTTCTCCAGATGTCCTCAGGCTCTGTTTATAATACTATTATCTAGATTAGATTGTGGTTTAAGCTGCTGCTCCAGATCTGTTTGTTATGTTGTAGTGTGGGGGGGTTACAACTATAATAACAGATTATCCGTTCTCCAGATGTCCCTCAGGCGCTGTTTATAATACTATTATCTAGATTAGATTGTGTTTAAGATGCTGCTCCAGAACTGTTTTGTTATGTTGTAGTGTGGGCGGTTTCAACTGTAATAACAGATTATCCGTTCTCCAGATGTCCCTCAGGCGCTGTTTATAATACTATTATCTAGATTAGATTGTGTTTAAGATGCTGCTCCAGAACTGTTTGTTATGTTGTAGTGTGGCGGTTACAACTGTAATAACAGATTATCCGTTCTCCAGATGTCCCTCAGCGCGATGTTTATAATACTATTATCTAGATTAGATTGTGTTTAAGATGTTGCTCCAGAATTGTTTGGTATGTTGTAGTGTGGGCGCTTACAACTGTAAAACAAGATTATCTGCTCTCCAGATGTCCCTCAGGCGCTGTTTATAATACTTCTATCTAGATTAGATTGTGTTTAAATAAAACCTACTCCATTAACGTAGTTTTACTTCTTATATCGAATATAGACAATATAATTATTGATGGTGAATGAATTTTCGCTTCTTCATTACTGATTTAAATGTTTACTTTAAACTTGTGTGATTGTATTCTTTAAGAATTACAATGACTTCTGAAACAAACATATGGAGTGATAAAAAAGACTTCTGAAATCGTTTTCCATATTGACTGAAATGGAATTGAGTCAAAAGCTTTCTGGCTGTTGAAGGGATAAAAAGAGTGTTTGCATAAGCGGAGAACGCAGCAGCTGGCAAACGGCTGTTCTCGTGTTTTGTTTCACGTTTTCTCAGATCAGAATCAGAATATATGTTGATTTTAAAATTGTTATAGAAGACAAAATTAACTTGAAAAAGGCATTTCTTATTTTTTGTTCTATATTTAACTGCTAGTTATAAATTATAGTAATTTTTTAATGAAATAATTAACTTAGAACAGTTGCTAAATTTAAAATGATTGAGAATATTGCAGTACATAACAGCCTAAAAAATCTCTATGCAAATAAATAAACAATTAGAGAAAAACGTTTTTTAGGCACAATTGTGGGTTTAAACGACCAACTGACAACTAAAATTATTCATATTGTTACATAGATCTATAATTGTTTAAAGAATTTACTATACAAGAAGTTTAAGTTTAATTATAATTAAATCATTTGTCATATATATAAACCAATAATTACATAGTGCTGAAATCAGTGAGTCTAATATTTAGTTTCAATATTAAATACAAATGATATCTATATTACATATGGTTAAGTTTTGCTGATAAAGTTTATTAAAGTGTAGAAAACATTCGCCATCGTCGATCCAGACAATTTCAACTAAATACTTATTTTGAAGTATTTAGTTTCATTCAACTTTCTCCAAGTCTACATCTGTTGTAATGTTTTAAGGTAGAGTGAACTGAAAATAGAAGATGATTTAGCACAGACCCTGTCATCCTTCCAAGACATATATCTGTTACTCTTCACAGTTAGACTATAAAACGATCTAAAAACCTATGTATATCAGTAGATATATCACTTCGCATTGTGTATAAAAAATATTTATTGACATAAATTTGTTTACAGCGTAATTTAATGGTCCAGTAGGGCCCGTTCTACATTACTTAGACAGTGTGTAAACATACGTTACATTTATCTTGTTTCTAAGTCTGTTTTGTATATCGATAGTGTCTCATCTATTATTCGCTCAGAGATAGTATAGCTAATCAGTCCAACATTACTCAGACAGTGTTTTAACATACGTTACATATATCATGTTTCTAAGTCTGTTTTGTATAATCGATAGTGTCTCATCTATTATTCGCTCAGAGATAGTAAAGCTAGTCAGTTCAACATTACTCAGACAGTGTTTTAACATACGTTGCAGTCATCTTGTTTGTAAGTTTGTTTTTTATATCAATAGTGTCTCATCTTTATTCACCTAGGTGGTCAAGTAGACCCGTTCTGTATTACTCAGACAGTTAGTTGACATACGTTACAGTTTTGCTGTTTGTATGTCTATGGTTTGTATATCGATAGTGTCTCACCTTTTATCACCTAGGTGGTCAAGTAGACCCGTTCTGTATTACTCAGACAGTTAGTTGACATACGTTACAGTTGTGCTGTTTGTATGTCTATGGTTTGTATATCGATAGTTGTCTCACCTTTTATTCACCTAGGTGGTCAAGTAGACCCGTTCTGTATTACTCAGACAGTTAGTTGACATACGTTACAGTTGTGCTGTTTGTATGTCTATGGTTTGTATATCGATAGTGTCTCATCTTTTATTCCACCTAGGTGGTCAGGTAGGGCCGTTTACATTACTCAGACAGTTAGTTGACATACGTTACAGTTGTGCTGTTTGTATGTCTAAGGTTTGTATATCTGTAACGCGACCGATTTGGGGATTAATTGGTATCCGCTGCCACCACCGGATGATTCCGGAAAAAGAAATAAAGTTTGTGCAACAACGTTTGAATTTTAAAAAACACTGTTTATTAAAGATTAATTTATAGAAATCACACAATTTACATTGGTTAAAAAGGGGAGAGCACTTCGAATGATATAAAGTATTGAATTACATTATTGAAAGAATTTAGAAAAGTTTTAAAATAGGGCAACAGAGAGTTACATGTCTACGAGTCTGAGGCTGAACTAGACTAGCTTCCCAGCACACGCAGGTGCTGACTATGCATTGTCAGCAGTCTTACTGCTGACTTCCTCAACAGTGCTGTACACTTTACAATTATTATGTCTTTAGTTAAATTTTACTAAATGAATGATAATTTTTATAAAACCAAATAAAGCATAATTTATCGAATTATTATTAATATTGGGTTCGGGCCGTTACATCACCCTCTCCTCTGGAAAAGATGTGTCATAGGATTAAAGTGATGGCACATCTTGAATCTATTACATTCGTATAATAATGACTTAATATGTACTTAAAAATGTTTTCTTTTCTTTGAAGTGTTCCCCAAATTTATTAATACATATTTCTAATCTAAGTTTACATAACCTATGATACTATTAAGATTTAGGATTATTACTAATATACAATATTTCTTTTCAGAGTCACAAGCCGGTCAGAGTCTTTTGATTTGTCACTTTAAATATTTTAAAAATGTTCACATTTTTTTTTCACTACTTAATCATGAGGGGGGGGGTCCATCCGAACAAAGGAGGCTTCGTGGATGATCTCTGCTAATGGAGTTCCTTCCTCCACCCTCACCGTCAGTTGGCTCTGGTCTGGGCCGCTTGTGCTCCGAGTTTGTCTTTGCTGCCGACTGGTCGTGCAAAGGCGTCTTATTCTCCTATGACATATAAAAACTACGAGCAGTATACAATTTAAACTTACAACTACATACATGACAATAAAATTATAATTCTTATTTACATTAATGACGACAGGTTTGTTTACATTATATCCTTGCAATAATGAATTTAGTCCTATTTCTATATGATCATCAATTAGATTCTTTTTTTATATCTTTTAGCGTTTCAAAAGTTAAGTTATTGTTTAATAATATAAGAGCGGTTTCATTCGGCTGCAATATGTTTATTTTCGGTATATGAAGGTGCGTAATATTTCTTTTATAAAACTATATTGCCTCTAATCCTCGAAAATATCTTTACCACTTTTTCCAAAAAATATCACATCTTGATATTCGTTTTATGATACCTGAGGTGTTAACAACAACTTCTAAATAATCTTTTACAATGTCTGTTTAATTACAGATGTATCATCTTCAATATTTCTAAAACAATTTAATATTACTTTGTAAGGTTCTGCAACACTATAAATCCAGTCATTGCCATTTTGTAACCAAAACGGTGGTTTACTTTTTCAGTTAGAACTCTGTTACACTTTTGAGTTACAAACTTAATCCCATAAACAGTGAATAGATGCAACCATCGACTGTATGGTGTAGTACACTTATTGAATTTGGACAAATGTTAACATAACTGTGCCTACATTGAACATATTCATCTGAGGTGAGAGGTACATAGTACTGCCTATCTTTAGATATCAACAAGTAATCGTGTTCAATTTTCCAAACTAACCATGTCTTAACCTAGGTTGATAAAGTGGTATCACTTCTATTTTATAGGTTTCAAATTGTCTATCAATTGAGCTTAATGGTACTGTAACAATCAATCTTATGCTAGCTGGGTTAGCTAATGCTTGTGCTGTGGTTTCTAGCTGTTTGATCTGGTAATGCTATAAATATTCCGAATCTTGTGAAATGGTCGATAACAGTTAATATGTACTTGTTATTGATCTAGTTAACGGTAAGGGACCTACTATGTCACATGCTAATCTATAACCAATTCACTCACTTCTTGAAACTTCCCTAATGGTGCCTTTGATTTTCCATAATCTGTTCGTCTGTTGCATGAGTCACATGATCGTACGAATGCTGTTACATCTGCTCTCATTTTTGGCCAGTAGAATTTGTCTTGAATTCTTAATATGGTCTTCTTTAATTCCTCCATGTCCACTCGTTGGTAAATCATGATGTAGTCGTATTACTTTCTCTCTCAATTCTCTTGGTATTACAATTAATTTTTCATCTTCTTTCTTGAAGTACACTACTCCTTGGGAACTTGTTTTGAAATGTTCATGCATTTTCAGTTTTTGACATTCTTTATCTTTCTTTTGAGCTGCTTTAATCGCGTCTATATCTAATAAGGGTAACTTTTCACACTCATTTTTGTATACTACTCTACTTAGACAATCTGCATTTTTGTTTTTCACGCCGGGTTTGTGGTAAACTTTGTAGTCATACTCAGCTAATTTCAAAGCCCATCTTGTTAATCTACTTGAAGGATCTTTTAATGATAGTAAACCATTTGATTGCACTGTGATCCGTGTAAGAGAAAAAAGATCTTCCATAAAGGTAACATCTGAAGTACTTGACTGCCCAAACTACAGCTAATAACTCTCTTTCGGTTACACTGTAGTTCTGTTCTGCGGAATTCAACTGTCTTGATGCATATGCTATAGGATGTTCTACACCGTTTATTTCCTGTCCTAGTACTGCACCAATCGCTACGTTGCTGGCATCTGTGCTAAGAATGAAAGATTTTGAAAAGTCTGGGTAGATCAACAAGGGTTCAGTGGTTAGTTTTTCTTTTAGTTTTTTGAAAGCTGACTCACAATCTGGTGTCCAATTAAATTTTTCATTCTTTTTGATCAATTTAGTTAATGGTTTGGCTATGTCCGCAAAGTTTGGAACATGCCTTCTGTAGTAACTGCATAATCCAATGAATCCTCTGATTTCTTTCTCATTCTTTGGCTGAGGAAACTCCTTTACAGCTTCAATCTTTTTCGGACAAGGCTTTACTCCTTGATTCGTGATTATATGTCCTAAGAAATTAATTTCGGGTTTTGCAATTTGGCATTTCTTTAGCTGCACACTTAAGTTTACCTCTTTAAACCTCTCTAGCACGTCACTCAAATCTTGTGCATGCTGTTCTATTGTCGGGCTGTAGACTAAGATGTCATCCATGTATGGTAGACAAGACTTTCCTTTCAGTCCTGATAAAGTGGTATCAATCAACCTCTGGAAAACTGCAGGGGAGTTTATAAGACCCATGGGCATTCTGGTATATTCATAATGTCCTGTTGGAGTACTGAAAGCTGTTTTCTCTTGGCTGTCAGGATGCATTTTAATTTGGAAAAATCCCGAATTCATATCTAGCGCAGTAAAGAATTTACTTCCACCAAGCATGTCAAGTGTTTCGTGGATATCTGGTAAAGGATAAACTTCTGGTACTGTGCATGAGTTCAGATCTCTGTAGTCGATGCACATTCTGTGAGTTACAACACCATCTGGACCAGGTTTCTTTGGCACTATGACCACTGGTGCTGACCATGGTGATACACTCGGTATTATGATTCCCTTATCTAGTTGTTCCTCTATCAGATCTTGTATCACTTGTTTCTGTGCATGCGGCACTCTGTATGGCCTTTTGTTAATGGGAGGGTGGTCTCCTGTGTTAATTTTGTGGCTTACTTTTGCTGTACATCCTAAATTTTCAATTCCTCCAAGGCTAAACAAATTTCAAATCGATGAAGTACGTTTCTAATCTTTGCTTTTTCTTCTGGTCTCAAATGCTCTATCTTTTTCTTCTACTTTTCTTCTGAATTCGTCGCTTTTTTTAGATACTGTGTTGACCCTTTTTGGTTCTGTCGAATTCTTTGGTTTTAAATGAGGTTCTTCTAATTTACAGATCAAAGTGTTCTTGTACATTACTAAATCTTCTGGGCTTGTATTAACTACTTTGTCCAACAAGTTCCATTTCTTACTTTAGTTAGACTTCTGGCTACATAAATTCCATGAATTTTTTACAAGTGCTGGTTCTGTAATTACAACTTTGTTCTCATTTCTTGCTTTCGTTGTTTCACATTTTTCCCCAATTTTTAGTTGTACTAACATTTCTGAACGGGCAGGTATGTTGAGGTTAGTTCTGCAGTATGCTGGAAGATATTCAGGCAAGTTTTCGTTTTCGTTAGGCTTCACTTGCGTGTTGATTGAGCGATCGGGTTCTACTTGGAAGGTTTGAGTTCGCTTGGTGGCTATACCGAGTCCACTCACACAATCATTTGTAGTTTCTTTGTCTCGTTCGTATAGGTCGACTGCGTCACAACCTTCAATACTTAAGACATTATCGTTCTAAATCAATGACAGCTCTTTTCCACCTAAGCACATCATACCCTATAACTGCAATATAATCGTCAGGCAAGTCTGCTACTATGAACGTACACATCATTTCTGTGTCTCCTAGCTTTATAGTCTGTTTTACTTGACCGTAGGTGTGCATTATGGCTCCTGTGATGCCATGTACACGAACATCAGTCGGTGAGATAGGTCCTTGGGTGACCGTTTTCTCTATCATCGAGATTTGTGCCCCAGTATCATTATTACTGGCCCATTGACACTCCCAATGGTTCCATGTAGCTAGTAGTTCATAGTTGTTTTCCTGCTCAGTGATGTATGCAATTTTAGGTTTTTTCTTCGCCTGTCCAAACCTTATCTTGTGTAGGTTCAGATTTACTTCCTCACGGGGTTGCCAGCGGCGCTTCTGGGTTCCCCGCTGTAGTTTAACGGTAGAGCGTTTCTTGAACTATAACCGCTTCCTGAAGGTTGACCTCTTTCGTTACCCGTGTTCTTTGTTCTGGCCCAGCAATTATCAGCCGTATGACCTTGCTTCTTGCAGAAGCTGCAGTGAGGACGTGTGGAGTTTGCCTTTGTTTTACATTCTGATTCTCTGTGCCCTTTTCTACGGCAATATCCACATTCCTTCATCTGCCTGTCTGTAGAGCTTCTACATCTACAGTCTTTTGCTACGTGTCCTATCTTTCCACAATTGTAGCATTTACCTGTTAAATTGTTTCCAAAAACTTTCCTTGGTTTTTCTTCAAATGGATTTGGCCTTTTTTCTAAGTTATTTATTGCTATTGCGGTAGTCACTGCTTCTCTAAAATTCTTTGGAAACTTAATCCTTGTTTGTCTGCCAATTTCTCCGTAGAGTCCTCTGACAAAGGCTTCCATTGTTCTTCGGTCAGCTTCTTCTCTTAATACTCTATTTACTTCTTCGTTATTGGTGGTTCTCAGTGTTTTGTCACTGACCCTCTTTACTCTGTCAGAAACTGTTCGATAGTCTCTCTTTATTTTGTCTGATGTTAGCTAACTGTTCAAAATAATAGTGATCTGGTAGGCTATCTCCAAACCTTTCTGTTAGAGCAGACTTAATTTCTTTAAGTGTTGTGGCGTTTTTTGCATTTTTCATCTGATTTTGAAAACTGTAGTGCACTACCAATTAACTTTAATTTCAATACTTGTAATGTTTGTGTTTCGCTCCAATTGCTCAGTTCTCCTATGCCTTGAATGCTGTCGAAGATGGCATGAGTAGATCGGTCTCTCTCCATCGTAGGGAGTAATGCTAGACACTAGCTCAATGATGGCACTGCTTGCTGCTCCGATTGTCATATCCATAGCGGATGGTGACATTTCTGTTCTGTTCAGCACAGAATTTCCCGCGATGGTTTCGTCTATGCAGTCTTGGAAGAGACCTGACTTTGTTGAAATTGCATCAAAAGCCTCTTGAAATTCAATGGTTTTTCCTTCGAACGTTACTGTGGAACTCATTGTTGATTTGTTATAATGATCTTTAATAATCTAACATTTAATTTAGGAAACTCTACAAAATTTTACGAAGTTCGATTTAAAATATACGACTGAATTTATGACTAATAATACTATTTTTTTCTTCAAAATCTAAAAGTTCTATAAAAATAAATTTTCTGATAAACCAAATCAATGATTGATAGCCTATCTTAACCCAATCCTATCAATCAATCATCATCAATTGATGTTAGTGATAATAATCCATATACATCATATAAAACTAATTAGTAGATTTAGCAATGCCTAACCAATTAAACAATATCGATTTACACAGTACAGTATACTAATGTGACGTATAGATTTTGAATAACGCACTGGAATAGCGTCTAACTTCAAATTCAAATTAATTTTAAAACATAAATATTTCTCAATAACAATTATTAACTCAAAATATTTAAATTTTTTCAAAAAAA
>NW_025788542.1:0-10464 GCF_021130785.1 Homalodisca vitripennis
CGTGTGTCTTCAAAAACTCTCAAGTTCTGAAAAACATGTCATATACAGTTGTGTCAATAAATTAATATGAAAAGATGCAGTATTAAAATAATTACTTCGCCCAGATAACACAAACGGTAACCAACATTGTTGATTTTTGTGCTCTTACCCAATTTCAAAGTGAACATCAAATCAAATCAAATTAAATTTCAAATCAATCTCTTTATTGCATTTTGACAATGGACATTGTATTGCAAAAGTCAGAAGTAAGTAAGATAAACCACAGGCTTAGACGTTCAAAACACATTCATACTTACAATTCATGCATTCACTCAAACACATTCAAACTGACTTCAGATCCAAGTTAAATTTAGATTTAGACATCCCAGCGGCTGACCATGAATTCATCGACAGAAAAAAAACGCCTTGGACACCAAAGGCGTTTAAGACGAGTTTTGAATTGATGTTGATTGGCGGAAAGTTTGACACTTTCAGGGAGCTTGTTTATTAGTCTGACACCAACTTGTTGAGGGAGATGTTGTGATAATGTCAGTCTGTATTGCCGAGTTCAGAAGTTGTCCCTGCCTCTCGTCTCATAGTGGTGAACGCTACCCCCACGAACCAAATCACACTTTGATTTGCAGTACATGATCACCTCCAGAACATAAAGGTAGGGCAAAGTCAGCAATTCTAACTCCCTGAAAGTTTTCCCTACACGACTCTCTGTAATTTAAATTTGAAATGATTTGATTGCCTTTTTTTGGAGCTTGAAAACTCTTTCCATTTTGTTTTTGGCACAACCTCCCCAGAGTCTCACTCCATACGCAAGTGTGGATGAATCAGGCCGAAATATGCCATTTTCAGAACTCTGGGGGAACAGAACTTTGCCAGGTGCCGCAAGGCATATATGCCTGAGGCCACTCTAGCACATACATTGTCAACATGATCAGCCCGGTCCAGTCCTCTGTCTGGGGAACATTCCCAGAAACTTTGTGGAGTTAGTTTCCTCTAAAAGCACATCATCCACAAACACGGCAGGCTGAACTTCGTGATCATTTTGTCGGAGGCTAAAACACATGACATTTGTTTTTGAATGATTTGTTTTCAGGTTCAATTCAGCAAAATACTGAATGCATGCATTCAGTTCCATGAAGGATGTGATTTCCAGGTTTTGAGTTGATTTGTTTTTGATACAGAGAGTTGTGTCGTCAGCATACTGAACCAGTTTTCCATGCTGGATCACTGAATTCAGTCTGCAGACGTAAACTAGGAACAAAAGAGGCCCAAGGACGGAGCCCTGAGGGACACCATGGGTCATTTTAATTTTGTTTGAGACGACGTTCGATACCTCAACGCACTGGTCTCGATCCTTGAGGTAAGAATTTGAGCCATAAGTGCGAGAGACCCGACACCGCATTTATCCAACTGGAGCAAAAGTGTTTCATGATGCACACAGTCAAACGCTTTGGATAGGTCGAGGAATATACTGAGCACATGTTCTCGTCCTTCCAATCCATCGACAACATTGTCCAAAAGATTGTTCACCGCGTCTATTGTGGATCTGTTTTTCCTAAATCCAAATTGTTCCGGATTTAGGATATTGTTATTTTCTAGAAAGCTTGCAAGCTTTTCATAGAAAATTTTTTCAAAAATTTTACAGAAGACTGGAAGAATTGAGATTGGACGATAGTTGCTTGCAAGGCAAGGATCGTCCTGTTTGAAGATCGGAATGACTTTGGATGTCTTCAAAAGTGATGGGAAGGTTCCTTTTTCAAAAGAAAAGTTGATCAATTTTGTGAGTGGTCTCAATATATGCCTGAAGCAGTGTTTGAGTAGCCACACTGACATCCCGTTTGCGTCACAAGATTTTTTTGAGTTGAGTCCCTGTATGACTCGTGCAACCTCCCCTTCACACACAGGAGCCATGGCCATGGATGTAACCGATACAACAGCATCTCCTCCGTGAAACCGAGGTTCAGTTAATGCCGAACCCACTGTAGCCACGGAAGAGAAGTATTTATTAAATTCGTCTGCCACTTGAGCTCGGTTTTCAACAATTTTGTCTTCAATTTTAATTGCGATTTCTTTTGTGTTTTTTATCTGGTGTGTATCACGAGAAAAGTCGTTTATGATTTTCCAAGCTGTTTTCGAGAAGTTTTCGCAGTTACCCAAGGCCTTAAATTTAAAATCATAAGCTTAGCAGCTCGTTTTGACTTTTTTATAAATCCTTCGGTAATTTCTGAAAAAAAATTTGAAATGTTCGTTTTGGGTTCCAATGAAAATTTTGTGAAAGAATTTAAGCTTTTCTCAAGATACAAGAATTCCCTTTGTCAACCACGTGCCTTTTTTAGGTGCGTGATTGACTTTGGTTTCCCTTTTGAACGGACAAGCAACATCCAGATAATAGTTGAAAATATCACTGAATGCCGCATACATGTCATCGACACTTCCAGAGTTATCCAAAAATTGCAGGCCTCAGCTTCCAAAACATCGTTTAAGTGGCGAATGTTCTGGGGCCGAATCACTCTTGCAATTTTAAATTTTGAATTTTGACTTTTCAAGTTTTGCACCCACGGATCACGGCCCCCTGCGCAAAGTGGTCAGAGATTGCAGAGTTCAAAACAGAGACTGTGATGTCAGGAATGTTTGTGACAACATTGTCGATGGCAGTACTCGTCGTAGCGGTCACTCGTGTCGGTGAATTCACGGACCAATTTAGATTGAAAGAATTTAAAACATCGCGAAGCCGCTGGGTTAGGGGGTCGGTGGGATTCATTACATTAATGTTAAAGTCTCCCATTATTAGGAACTTCACAGAATTTAAAAACAGGTCATTTAAAAAGTCGCTCAAAATTTTCAAAAAAGGAGTTGCTACAGCCATTGGGTGATCTGTATAACCCCAATGACTGCTATTTTTCCCAAACAGTTTGACGTGATTTTTATGCCTTCGGCTTCAAAATTCATTTCAATCATGTTGTTAATTTTGAAAGGTTCAAATTTTGAAAATGCTTTCACAAAAATTGCCACACCGCCCCCTTTGAAACGATTTCGACAGAAATGTTTTGCCAATTCAAAATTTGGAATTTTGAAAAGATGGATGTTGTCATCTATGAAACCGTGCTCAGATACTATAAACACATCGGGATTTAAAATTCTTCGCACATGACTGCCAATTCATAAATTTTTGTTGGTTGCAATTTGGGCATTCTGATGAACAAATTTCAAATTTTCGGTTGTGAATTTGGAATTTTGAGATTTTTGAAGATTTTTCCGTGTTTTGGTTTTGTTTTACGGCTGGATCCGAAATCACCCCTATACCGGTTTCACTCTGACAATGTTCTCCAAGTTTTTTTGTTCAGGAGAGCGTCCACTCTCGTCAACACTGCCTGGCGTTGGTGACCCCCTGAGTGCCTCCGCGTAGGTGGCCGTGCTGAAGTCTTGGAGACTGATGGAGGGTGTCAGCTGACCCCCCGGGGCCCAGCAGCAGGAGCCGGGACGGTGGGGGCCGGCGCAGCAGCGACGATTTGCAGCGGCGGCGCAGACACCCTGGGTCTCAGCAGTGCAAGGGTTTCACTACCATCCCCGCCAGTAGCCGCTTACCCCACATTGAAGATGCTGACCGTGCCTCGTGAAATGCCTCCGGCCGATGTTATTGAAGTTTACCACGCGGATGTTGTGCCGGACAGCCAACTCCTCAATGTAAGCATTCACGAGCACGGTCTCATCATGGATGGGGTGATCTGGTTCCAAGTCATGTCGAAGCGGTAAGGTGACAAAAAACAAGTTCAGTGTTGGCAGGTCTGGCAGCGATGTGAGCCTCCAGGTGGCGGTAAATGACGTGCTGTTTGCCCACTGCCAGATCGTTTGAGCCCGCGATTAACACCTCGCAGTGGGTCCCGGACCGAGGTGGAGTATGGCCCGTTCTCAATATGTCCAGCAGGCCGGCGCCGGGCATGCAAACATATCACCAACAGAGGCGGGAGGGAAGGTCCATGGATTTTCACAAGTCCCGAGATGTGGACTAAGTGGCTAAGCACCTCTGATATTAATGGAACGGAAGTGAGGGATAGGGGTTTGGGACGTCTGTCGATTTTTCTGTAAAGGTTTACTATGATTGAGTGTTGGATTGGGGATTTTTAGAGCTATTTTTTATTTTTTGATCATGGAAAGGCATTTTTTTTTGGTTTTTAGTCAGAACTTTGAGAAATTTGTTTCTGTTTGGTTGGAGCTACTTTTTTTGAAGGTCTCCCATCTATCCATGGATGAGTAGGAGTCACATCCACATCCTCCACATGTCCTGCAGTCTGATTCTTCAGGCATTGATTTTCTGCCTGAAGTACTTCTAATCCGTGTCGTTTTAAGGCTATTAAGAATGGTCAGTGACTCACAGCACACACCGCGTACACGCGGTAGACCACAGATCACAACAGCGCACCAAAGTCCACGGAAACATGGCACGGGGTCCTTCAGGTGAATAGGAGGGCGGGTCACACTGGACGCCACGGTCCACCCTCGCGGAGGCGCGGTCGGTCTGGTCGACTCGGGATGTGATTCATTGTACAATATCAGGTCAGTAGAACTGGAGCAAGCGAGAGTCTGACTGCAACGGTGTGATCCAGAAGTATCTTAAATTCACTTTTAAGGCGCTCAATTTCCTTTTTAAGACGAGAAACCTCCGCTGCTGGTTCTTCAGCTGAAACTGGGGCGATGCTAATCACGGTCCGTCTGGACCAGGTGTGGTGGGGACCCGTGTGAGGCCAGGGTCGGGCGAGAGCAGTACAGGCGCACGCGGTGTGGGGCGGGTAGACGGCGGTGTGGAGGGTGCAGATGTCGCAGCTGAAGCGGGTGGAGTGGAGGATGAACGAATCGGCCGCAGGACGAGCCATGGGCAGCGGCGACAAGAGGGAACATCAACGTGACTTGCGTGAATCGCCAGTGTGTCTGGTCGTTACACACAGTCACTCTCGTCATGTTTGCATCAGTTTTTGAATAGATGCAGCCGCAATTTTTTTGCCCAGCAAGCAAAGCCAATAAACATCACCATTCCTCAGAAATTCTTTTTTGGTCTATATTTCACATTGTTGAAAATAATGGAAGGGGCTTCCACAGACTTATTTTTCTCAACGGTGAATGTCATGGTTATTAAATAAATAAAAATATATGGCTACATAAAAATTAAATATATAAAATAAAATATTTAAATAAATTAAATAAATAAAATATGATTACAAATTTGATAAAATTTAAATGGAAATAAGTAACAATAAAATCTGGTCAATGAATAACAATATAGTTTTGTGGAATTAAAATTATTTACAACAGGTTTGTTTGGTGTTCAGAGTCTACTGAGGGGGCAAAAAGTAACTGTCAGACTCGTGATTAAGGGCCTCATACACCTGCGAGTCTGGCTCGCGAGCCTGGCTCGCCGAGCTTAGCTCGCGAGCCGGCACCCGCAGATTATTCACCATACACCTACGAATCTTGCTACGCGCCAGTTGCAAAACATGAGTTTTTCGAAGAAGGTTGCAGCTGCGGTCATAGTTTTAGATGAGCTAGGTGTATTGTATGAGCCTAAGTTAATAAGAAACGGAAGAAAAGGGCAATGTAGTCAAAGAATTTGGTTAATAAATAGAAAGAGATTTAGTCACATGAATTTATTGAATTTTGTTAGGAAATGATAGTCGCCAAGACTATCAGAAGCCTAATTAAGGATGTAAGCTGAAAGTTTTAACATGTCATTGGACAAGGTTAAACCGCTTGTAACAACAAAAAGAACGCTATACTCGCGAAACGCTATATCACCAGAGGAACGCCTCACTTCTACTCACCGTTTTCTGGCTACCCGGTTTACATAATAAATGCTGATCGGCAAATTTTCGAAACTCTTCAATAAATAAGTTAAAAAAGAATCAAGGCTCCATAAATAACTTGGAGTCAGCCATGTTAACTCAAAACATACAAGCGACGGGCACCTTACCCCTTGGCGGAACGAGTGGTTGCGTAAAAGTTTGGCCTACAGTGGTGAAAACGGAATGAACAGATTTTTTCGATGGTGGGGGCAACGAGTCCGATCCTTAATGCGCCCATACACTGGCGAACTGAATAACTCGAAGCCGAGCCGAGCCGAGCCCCACGGCAAGCAGTGGCGGATCCGGCTCGGCCTCGCCTGAATTTGACTCGGCTCGGGCTTCTTATTGATCGCATACCACTGAACGGATTTGGTCCATTTTCCTAGGCGAGTTCGAGCCAGGCTCGCGAGCCAGACCTCGCAGGTGTATGGGGCCCTTTAGAACCAGGATTCTGTGGGTCGTAGTCCGTGACGCTACAGGTGTTGCCACTGGAGCTGGTCTTGTCGGTGATTACTGGTGATTGACTAGCCGCGCCCGCTCCAAGTTATGTTAAACGTGGATTGTTTGGCAGAGTACAAGTCCTAACCTTGGTTAGTTTTTTCTTTGGTTTAGATGTACACACATGTCCCATTACTCACGGAGGAGATAAAGCAGTCCTATTCACCGTAAAAAAAAAAAAAATAGATTTACGTTAACAACGCCTATTCCGAGGTCAAACACTATTATCAGAGTTTATAAAAAGTAAAAAATACCATTAAACTTTACAATAAACAGTGTAGCGTCGATCGTTGCGTGTTTACATGATAGAGACCAGTTCACATATCACAGCATACTTAGTTTTTCAGTAAATTATTTATAATTGAACTTTTTATGCCAAATCCATAATTCTAAGCTGAACGATGTTATTAACTAGCAATACAGTAAAACTTTTCTTGTATATTATCTACAGCCTTAGGATAGCATCAACTCTGCTGCAACTGTGTCAAATTTTCAGAAGCCTTTGCCTAAGAGGTAACTGAGAGTCTTACATATATGATTAAGAAGCTTAAAAGACCTCATAGATGAATCCTAAAATTGTATTTTCATCTAAACATACACCAGCAATTGTCCTAAATTTGTATTTTTACTCCTTCTGTAACGTTAGTTTTTTTTAAATATTTGTTTCTAGACGAGGTTTTTACAGGCATCATCAAAAAAGTAAATTTTCCAAAAACAAATAACAGATTTGAAATTTCAGGTTATCTTGAGCAATCTCGGAATATATGAAGCCCAAAACGTTAAAATTATTCACCTTATTTATTTGGTGGGGAAATGTAAAAAAAAAAAAAAACACAAATGGGCGAATTCAGTGTTTTCGCATAATAACACTCTTCGCAAATTATTCATTCACACAAAACAAGTAAACTGTAATACTCGTATATTAGATCCTAGTGTCATTACATGCTGCTTACTAAATGTGTTGACTAATCTCTGTAGTCCTTAGTTGCGTTAAAAAATAACCCCCCCCCCCCCCTGGGAGTTCACGGAGCTTACCAGATTTGAAAAACCACTGCTCTAATACATTTTTAAAATTTTAAACATTTGTATACATTGTTAAATCTTATTTATTTAAACTTATACTTTATAATATTATTTATTATACTTTGTTAAATTTGATATAATATATGCTCTGACTTCTTGAGGCATCTCAGTTTGGCAATATCAAGAAAATTATATTTTAAGTACCTGAATTAATTTTTTGTATGGGTTGTCTACTGTATGTAAAAATTTTCATAATTGTTATTGGGTTGCCTTGTTTTGTATATTTATTGTTGCATATCTTTGTTTTAAAATTTGTCCTTAACTTGATACAACGTGTTATTGATTCATTAATACAATGTTTTACGTTATATAGTTAGTTGTTATTATTTTTCAATTTGTACTTTAGTGATTATTATTAGTAAGTAAATGTTTTGTACAATATTTTAGTGCTTATTATTATTTATTTAGTTGTTTACTGTACGAAGTATCTTAAGAATGAATAGCATGACCTATTAGACTTGAAATTTCGGCATTTCTATGAAGGCAAAATCGATTTTGTAATGATGCATGTCATTCAATTGAGAATTTGGGTAAAAGTTAGCGATCATTTTAAACATTGATCTAATGGTGTAACCATGCCAGTTTGCAGAGTAATATCTAATTTAGTAACTGTGTACAGTCCATATTTACTATTTTAAAATTTGACATAGTACTATATGTATCCTGACTGTTACTATGATTCTCCAGACATTGAGTAAACACATTTTAATTTAAACTGCCTGTTCAATATTTTAGAGAGAGATGTTCATCTGTAGACTACCCCTAAATTTTTGCACGAAGATTCATTTCTTCATAGATAAGAATGAGTTCTATCGTTATAGGGCTTTGTGCAAAAATTTATCCTTTTTGTTTTGCCATGGGGAGGGATTTTAAAAATGTTAATTTTTTCTTTGATCATTTGTCTGTATGTCTATACGATTCTGCTGTTTGATTTTGAGAAACGGGCCTTCGGGACAATCATGAAATTCTTTCTGTAAAAACTGTGGCGATGATTTGGAATTGGAAACCAATTCTCCAGATGATCGTATTCCAAGAGACATGGGCTGCTTTTGGAGAACGACTTCCTTGGCTGATAATGCTGTCAGATTCAAGGGGAGTTGAAAGCTACTGATTAGATCACATATATGTAACATCTACACTTTATGTTTATCCATGATCCAAGTGAATCCTATCACATTGCTATATAAAAGATTATTCACTTAACATTTTTATTCAACTATTGGTTTGGCGTAAAATCTTGCATGTTTTTTATTTGTATCTGTAGCGTATTCATATTTATTATATGTGTAATGTTATGTAAGACTAACCAAGATAAACATTTTTATTTCCATAACTTATTTGTTAATTTGTTCATATAATTGTTTTTGTGTCAGCAAAATGTATGTATATTAGTATCTACTGTATATTTCTCAGATTTATTTTGTTTTTTTTTACCTTTTCAACCATATGTAATGAAATTTAATATTTGCACTCGTTTTTATTGTGCTATGTGTTGTACTATCATTGCATTGAAACTGTTTCAAACTGAAAAATGATTCTATGTCTTCCGTTGAGGAAAAAACTATAAATGTATGTAAAAAATAAATGCTTACTGGGAGCTATATGTTCTTTTTACTTTAGGGGTGGTGTGTGTGTAAAGATGGACAGGATCCCCAAAAGTCAGCTGTTCCTGTAAGTGTACAAAAATAACACAGTACAGTAAAAAAAACCCAAATTCTTTGTATAAGCTCTATGTAACGTTGGTTTTTAATACCGATTCCAACCCCATTAAAGTTACTAGGATTTGAAAGAACGTTTGAGGCGGATAATGGACGGTTACAGAATGAAAACACGGTAATTGATTTTTCGATTATGCCTACTTTACTCAGACGGTTCCTATAGGCATTAATGAAAGTTTAAAGTTCATTAGTTTATGAGGTTTATCGTTTAAGTGTGAAGTATACATTGGTGGTTTCCACACTACAAGTTTGCCAAAACGTTTTATTTTTATAAAATCGTTTATATATTTCGAGGAACACAACGTAATGCGATTGATTTTGCGTTCAAAATGAGTTGTGTTTGTGAAGTTCACTATCGTGTAATTCAACTTACGAAACCAGGTAGAAAAAAAAAAAAAAAACATATCACAGGTAAGAAAGTGATGGTTCATCTGAGGTAGATAGAAAAATAACGGACATTAGTAATGATTTAAAGGTCGGACTCTGGCCAAATCACGAATTTGACGTTAATCAAACCTATTCTGCTCATTCCTCCTGAACAAAAAATATATGATATGGTTTCTTAGGATGGAAATGTTGGAAATGACAAATAACATGGTTTTATTATTAGAGGGTAGGCTATATACATAAATAGGTTGTATCTTGAATGTTTCAATGTTTTGTTTGTGTGCTGTGTCTGGATATCTTGTAAATATTTATCTGTGATGTGAGACCTGATTAGCGTTATATCACTGTTATCTGTGCGCATCTGGGCAGAAGTCAGAGAATAACGTGTACTGTAGGTTGGTATCGAGTGAGTGTGTGACAATCATTGGATCAACCATCCACTAGTTTCGACCAAATCGTAGTGAACTGGTGTGTCGTAAATAATTATCCTGCGGCTGGGACTGGAGAGAATAGCAGTTATCGCTGTTTATCCTGAACGTTGTCCGGGGCAGAAGTCAAGTGCTTCACTGGATTATCGTGTAACTGGTAGTTTTGGAATCGAGTGATGTTGTGCATGACGATCATGGATCAACCATCCACTAGTTCGACCAAGTCGTTGTGATATTGATGTGTCCACAGTGTCGGGCATGTTAAGCAGTTTACGTTTTCGACCGAAACCAAAGATTATTATTTAGCTTTTTATACATTCTGTGGAACACTATTTTCTAATGGTAAGTGTTTCTCTATTAATGTCCATTTATATACATATTCATATTAAAAGGAGGGTATTCAAGGATTTATTAAGTTTTTTTATGTGTTACATTAATTGCCTTTCCATTACAATTGAATTTATATTACTGATCAGCAGCCCCTCTAGAAATTTGATATTTTACTGATAAGTACAATCTCTA